>NC_060121.1:161233796-161536827 GCF_021461395.2 Schistocerca americana | reverse complement strand
TGAGTACTCCCTTTCTTCCCAAATTTTAAGT
This sequence comes from Schistocerca americana, assembly GCF_021461395.2. Lineage (NCBI taxonomy): Eukaryota > Metazoa > Arthropoda > Insecta > Orthoptera > Acrididae > Schistocerca > Schistocerca americana. The sequence goes on along the minus strand of NC_060121.1, from coordinate 161,536,796 downwards.
ATTTTCGCATTTTCCCCTATTTTATTATGCGAGTTCCGACCCTCTGCTCTCGACATTACGTGAACATCGCGTCACATCGCGTCACAGCATTGAGACTCGTCGTGCCTCAGACCACCTTTGCATCACATCGTGTAACGCCGATGTATGATGCTCTCAGATAATCACAATGCAGCATGATCCTGATTTATGTATCATTGTTAAGCCCACACTAAGTTACTAGCGCGTGCGTGACGTGGTAGTGTATCAGAAATGAACGCATTGGTAGAAGTAAAGAGGTCACACAATGCAAATGATGTCACAGCAAATTCTATAATCACTACTGATTTCTGACTGAAGATAGTGTATGTATAAGGAATACCACACCGCAGTATATAAACCAATGCCAAACCACCATCACATTACCAGATTGTGAGACGTCGTAATGAAATTGTGATGCTTCCAACCAAAGGCACTGTATGTATAGCACAGTGCTGCAAAACATGCACGTGGAGAGGTGAACAGTATGTCCCCCGCAATATAGTCCACCGGTCGAAATCGGACGTGTATGGTATAGCCACAAACATCACGCTAGCAGTAGCCGAGAAGGTGCATAATCTTCTCAGGCATGGTGGCTGGCTCTAAGGATCAGATGTTATAAGAGTTCTAACCATAGATACATCCCACCCACGATAATAACGGCAAACAGTTGCCAACACGGCTGTGGAAATACTAAACACTGCTACAAACACACACACAGGTTACGAGGAACTCACCCAGCATTCTCAGATCGAGTGAGCCAAGTGAGATGCTGGTAAGAGGAATGGCAGGGAAAGTTGCGAAATTACAGGTGTGATCATCTCCGATCTGATGGCTGGTACAAAAGACAGCCAAGTATTCAGGGGGAGGAAGGGGGGCGCAGCATCCCACCTAGGCAAAGCAATCATAATTCACAGCCACGTGCAAGATCACCAGACGAAAATCGTGGACGCAATTGCTGACAAACGTTGTAACCACCAAGCACTCCCTCCTATCACTCCCCTCGCCTCCTTCCTGGTCCAAGGAGCATCAAGCTCTGCCTTCTCCTCCAATCATCACGCTTCTAAAACTTGCGTGGGCTATTTCATTTTCAGACAGTCAGCACTCCCAGGTGGAATGACGACACATAACAACAATTACAATATCTAGAACAAATAAATAGTGTAATATTATTAGTATACACTACTGGTCATTAAAATTGCTATACCACGAAGATGAGGTGCTACAGACTCGAAAATTAACCGACAGGAAGAAGATGCTGTGATATCCAAATGATTAGCATTTCAGAGCATTCACACAAGGTTGGCGCCGGTGGCGACACTAACAACGTGCTGACATGAGGAAAGTTTCCAACCGATTTCTCATACACAAACAGCAGTTGACCGGTGTTGCCTGGTGAAACGTTGTTGTGATGCATCCTGTAAGGAGGAGAGATGCGTACCATAACGTTTCCGACTTTGATAAAGGTCGGATAGTAGGCTATCGCGATTGCGGTGTATCGTATCGCGACATTGCTGCTCGCGTTGGTCGAGATACAATGACTGTTAGCAAATTATGCAATAGGCGGGTAATACGGAACGCCGTGCAGGATCCCAACGGCCTCGTATCACTAGCAGTCGAGATGACAGGCATCTTATCCGCATGGCTGTAACGGATCGTGCAGCCACGTCTCGATCCCTGAGTCAACAAATGGGGACGTTTGCAAGACAACTACCATCTGCGCGAACAGTTCGACGATGTTTGCTGCAGCATGGATTATCAGCTTGGAGACCATGGCTGCGGTTACCCTTGACGCTGCATCACAGAGAGGAGCGGCTGCGATGGTGTACTCAACGACGAACCTGTGCGCACGAATGGCAAAACGTCATTTTTTCGGATGAATCCAGGTTCTGTTTACAGCATCATGATGGTCACAACCGTGTTTGGCGACATCGCGGTGAACGCACATTGGAAGCGTGTATTCGTCATCGCTATACTGGCGTATCACCCGGCGTGATGATATGGGGTGCCATTGGTTACACGTCTCGGTCACCTCTTGCTCGCATTGACGGCACTTTGAACAGTGGACGTTATATTTCAGATGTGTTACGACCCGTGGCTCTACCCTTCATTCGATTCCAGCGAAACCCTACATTTCAGCAGGATAATGCACGACCGCATGTTGAAGGTCCTGTACGGGCTTTTCTGGATACAGAAAATGTTCGACTGATGCCCTGGCCAGCACGTTCTCCAAATATCCCACCAATTGAAAACGTCTGGTCAATGATGGCCAAGCATCTGGCTCGTCACAATACGCCAGTCACTACTCTTGATGAACTGTGGTATCGTGTTGAAGCTGCATGGGGAGCCGTACCTATACACGCCATCCAAGCTCTGTTTGACTCAATGCCCAGGTGTATCAAGGCAGTTATTACGGCCAGAGTTGGTTGTTCTGGGTACTGATTTCTCAGGATCTATGCGCCCAAATTGCGTGAAAATGTAATCACATGTCAGTTCTAGTATAATATATTTGTCCAATGAATACCCGTTTATCATCTGAATTTCTTCTTGATGTAGCAATTTTAATGGCCAGTAGTGTATTTAATAACAAATCACACCCTACTTCTACTTCTTACGACAATATCAACAGGTGTAAAGTGTTGAACGTTAGGATTTTTTCCTACGAATCCCCTCTACCCGAGTACTGATATGTCATCGCACCTCAGACAACATCCCATGTGCGACACAGTCATTGACGACGCAGCGAACACCAGCTAATATCAGAATCAAGTTCAGAGTCTGTTGCGTCTGGGAGGAGGGACCTTAGAAAGAATATCGCTAAATATTTTTATCCTTCTAAAGTGGTAAATGTGACATCACGTTTGGAAAAAACTGTAATACTTGACTGTGATGTTTTCTTCTAATAGCACTCGCCTGGACAGTTTGTTTAGAGATCATACGTTTAAGAAAGGTCGCGCGGTAATTACATTCCACATCTATTAACCCCACCTTATACGGGTCTCAGACTGATGAACGAACCCTGTAATGTGGTTTTATAAGCAAGCTCGCCACACTTTGTAACACTGATTTTTCTTTCACTGTAACATACACCTTATGAAGTACAAGACTTCCCATCAAAAAACTAATAACGTAATGCTGGACTTGGTACCTGTAGGTTCAGTCAACACGACAGTATTACGTGAAATAAAACGGATAATGCCATTTGCGCGAAAAAACAATTGAGGAGTTACAGTTATGGCCAGTGCACGTTTTCGAGCAAGATAAGAGCAATTAGAGATCGAGTCATGTGTTCTTCTCTAGTACCGTTTTCGTAAGTGGCACTAGGTACCATACTGTTTGTGTCTTAGGAAGAGAGACGTCATGTTCATGTGATCTCCTTATAAGCGACTCAGAGTTTGCACAGGCATTTAAAAAAACGAACGAATATGTGTCTAACATTTGTTTGAAAATAAACATATGTAGCACTGAATTGTCGGTAAAATAGGCTTCTATGGAAATAGTTCTTGCGATACTTATAGCCCACATCCATTAAACAACCTGGTAAGTGTCTCAGATTGTTGATCAAATCTCGTATTTTGTCATAACAGACCGCAAAAATCCTAACGATATAATGTATGTGATAAATAGTTTTAGATTCCAAGGCCAATCGCAGGCATTTATTTAGAGCGTCATGTTGACATTAGCATTGCATCATGGAAGTGTAACGCATCTGGAAAAACTATTTTTCTGCCAGGTACAGCTGCGAGGACATAATAAAGCAGGTTTCCCAGTCTTGGGTTTATAGGGAGTAGCATGGGCAGCTTAAATAACAACGTTAAATAATTAAAACTATAGGTATACAGGGCATAGCATTGTAACCATTAACTGACATGCTTATATGGAATATATGTGCAACCACACAAGTCAATGGCATTTACATTCATTCTACAGAAGGTTCAGGTTTAGACGACACGTCAGTCTAATATAAGGTGGAGTAACTTTCAATTCCACCATTAGACTGGTTACAAAAGATCTGCCAGGATCGATATTTTTCTGTAATCAATTTCCACATTCAACCAGTAGGCATACAGCACATTGTTTTATAAAGATTCCGATTGTCTCTTTTTAAGTAGAGTATTGACGTATTGCACCATGTCACTACCGATTAAGTCATTAAAACTACAGTCTTGCTCAACCCGTACACATCCGGCTAAAAATATAACATGTATGTATCGTATTTTAAGGTATCATAACAGAAAGTGTTATATTTACTGCTCCCTTGTCTAACGCTATCTTCGTATACACAGAATTTCCCGTGAGCGTTGAGGAAGTTCTCAACAAGACGATCAGCTGGGTTCAATAAAAAGAATTGCGTCCACTTTTACCGTAACCATGATTGCTTGGGAGGATAACACAACATTTAAGACGTCGGCAAGAAGTAGCATGTGGATCGTGTACTTCACGTAGGATTAACACACGGGAAGTCAAGATAAAGGCCCAGAAAAATTACGTTAAAAAGACGTAGCTGGGCTGACTTCCTTTCCAGCCACCATCTAATTATTAAAGCCGGGACCGGTGTCTGACATGGGCAAAGACCGACAGTATCACTTTTCAGAGACAAATGACAGAATCATTCGTAACATCTCTTGCATGAAATGAATGCAAGACGCATTCAAATGATCGGCATTTTATCCCAGGGCCGCTGACTGCTGTGAGCAAGACAAACTTACGACTGAAAGCAATGTGCCTTCGACCATAACGTCTCTTCACGACGATTTGCCGATTCTGCTGGTCCCAGTCTGAATAATACTGCAAAGTACCAAAAGACATGTAATTACGCATGCTAGGAGTAGCTAGTTCTAAATAGATATCACTTCTAGTTACTCTAAGAAAACCATCAAAGAATCAATTTAATTGTAACTTACATAACATGCCTGTTCGCTACGACAGGCTACACAAGAAGACAAAACAAGAGTTAGTTTCACAGAAAACAAAAGAAAAACCTTATGTTTGTCTGTTTTAACGACAGGCCACTTTAATATTGATGACGGTCGATAAATTTCCGCTACGTGGTCAAAGAATGCAGTTGCCATTACATTACATTGAACAACTAGAAACTGTGAGATATTTTTTCCTTCCTTACATAGAGGTTATTAAAGGAGAAAAAAAAACAGACATATGCACAAGAGACAGGCTCTTTCCGAAGGTTAATGAAAATATTTTCTGTTTGCAAAAGAAACCTTTCATTGCTCACTTGATGACTTGAAGCTGTTCTGTTAGACAAATACGCTTCTACCAAAAAATCAGGGGAATTCATCAGTTTGAATTCTGTTTGAATGTTAATTAATATAGCTATAATTATCAGTAGTAAATCATAAGCTGTGCTCTTATACGGATACATTGAAAAAGTAGAATAGAAAAGACAAACAAAAAAATTGTCCTACAGGCAGAAAAAAGAGAAAAAATATTTCCACAGGATTACGTGTAGTCAAGAAAAACATCATGTCTTATAATCATTCCAATTTTTCGTATATAGCTTTTTGTAATTTTTAAGGAAACCTCAAATCGCTAAACTTTAACAAGTAGTGGCTGAGGATAAAGTGGTTCCTTCTCCGGCTGGTTATCTTTAAGTGCTTTTAAGACAGGTATTTGTCACAGTAGGCTGATCTCAGACTGAGTAATTAGTATTGCTAAAGCATTTTTCATTGGCGTTACTTAGTGATTTTCCGAACATGAGGCTAGTAACTTACAGTCTTTTTTTGTTAGAATTAAATAGCTTTAAGAAGTTTCTTTAGTTAATGACAAATTTAAATAGTAATTTTGTATTATACAAAGTAGATTCGATGCTTTCAGATGTACCGGTGACGGTGAACAGGTTGGAAAAGTTTTTGCTGAATACTAGTATAACGCAAAGCGGACTCGTTGTCCTCAGACGTACGGGCGATGGTGGATGAACTGGGAAAATGTTTAGCTAATATACGAGTAATACACAAAATACTCCTTGTTCTCAGACGTATGGGCGACGTTAGACTAACTAAGAAAATTTTTACTAAATAGAATGCAAGGTAGACTCGTTGTCCTCAAATGTACGGACGACGACCAATGAGATGAGAAAATTTTTACTGAATAAAACGCTAAGTAGAATAATTGTCTTCATGTACTCAGTGGCATCGGGTTCAACATGAGACTTCAGGCAAGTGCTACCACGTGATCCGTTTAGTTGCAGCAGACCCCATAGACCCATGGTGATTTCGTACGCTTAGCCGGATTGGCGGTAATGGTGCCAAACCTCCCTGTCAGCACGCGACATTCATTACGAAACAGCTGAGAAAGGCTCAGTGCAACGTACGGGCTGGACTGCTCGTAGACGCAGATGTCTAGGTCCCTGATGAAACCGCCTATTGTCGGTAAATGAAATTTGTAGTTAATGAACACGGTCACGATCCGCAACAGTAGACACTTGTGTTATTCACTGGTTTTACGTTGGTACTAGTGTTTATGTTTGCTGGCTTTACAGACTACGTACTCTAAGAGTAAACTGATTTATTTCGCTCGTATTGGTACACAGCAGCGTTTTCTTACTGATTGTACTGTGTCAAATGGCTTTGCTGTATAAAATTGCTTTACTTGTCGCCTCCAGCTATTTCTAAGTCACGTGAGGAAACATAAAAGAATAATTTTTAAATGGAAGTATGTAAGGATGTAACTAAATAGTTGTCTAATTAATCGGTGTAAATATGTTGTCCTCTCCCCATGAACCATGGACCTTGCCGTTCGTGGGGAGGCTTACGTGCCTCAGCGATACAGATGGCCGTACCGTAGGTGCAAACACAACGGAGGGATATCTGTTGAGAGGCCAGACAAACGTGTGGTTCCTGAAGAGGGGCAGCAGCCTTTTCAATAGTTCAGGGGCAACAGTCTAGATGATTGACGGATCTGGTCTTATAACACTAACCAAAACGACCTTACTGTGATGGTACTGCGTACGGCTGAAAGCAAGGGGAAACTATAGCCGTAATTTTTCCCGAGGGCATGCAGCTTTACTGTATGGTTAAATGACGATGGCGTCCGCTTGGGTAAAATATTCCGGAGGTAAAGTAGTCCCCCATTCGGATCTCCGGGCGATGACTACCCAAGAGGGCGTCATTATCAGGGGAAAGAAAACTGGCGTTCTACGTATCGGAGCGTGGAATGTCAGATTCCTTAATCGGACAGGTAGGTTAGAAAATTTAAAAAGGGAAAATGGATAGGTTAAAGTTAGATATAGTGGGAATTAGTGACGTTCGGTGGCAGAAGGAACAAGACTTTTGGTCAGGTGAATACAGGGTTATAAATACAAAATCAAATAGGGGTAATGCAGGAGTAGGTTTAATAATGAATAAAAAAAATAGGAGTGCGGTAAGCTACTACAAACAGCATACTGAACGTATTATTGTGCCCAAGATAGACACGAAGCCCACGCCTACTACAGTAGTACAAGTTTACATGCCAACTAGTTCTGCAGATGATGGAGAAATTGATGAAATGTATGATGAGATAAAAGAAATTATTCAGGTAGTGAAGGGAGACGAAAATTTAATAGTCATTGCTGACTGGAATTCGAGAGTAGGAAAAGGGAGAGAAGGAAACGTAGTAGGTGAATAAGGATTGGGGGTAAGAAATGAAAGAGGAAACGTCTGGTAGAATTCTGCACAGAGCATAACTTAATCATAGCTAACACTTGGTTCAAAACTCATAAAAGAAGGTAGTATACATGGAAAAATCCTGGAGATACTAGACGGTATCAGATACATTATATAATGGTAAGACAGAGATTTAGGAACCAGGTTTTAAATTGTAAGACATTTCCAGGGGCAGATGTTGACTCTGACCACAATCTATTGGTTATGAACGGTAAATTAAAACTGAATAAACTGAAAAAAGGTGGGAATTTAAGGAAATGGGACCTGGATAAACTGACTAAACCAGAGGTTGTACAGAGTTTCAGGGAGAGCATAAGGGAACAATTGTCACAAATGGTGGAAAGAAGTACAGAAGAAGGATGAAGTAGTGAAGGCAGCAGAGGATCAAGTAGGTAAAAAGACGAGGGCTAGTAGAAATCCTTGGGAAAAAAAAGAAATATTGAATTTAATTGATGAAAGGAGACAATAAAAAAATGCAGTAAATGAAGCAGGAAAAAAGGAATACAAACGTTTAAAAAATGAGATTGACAGGAAGTCCAAAATGGCTAAGCAGGGATGGCTAGAGGACAAATGTAAGGATGTAGAGGCTTATCTCACGAGGGGTAAGATAGACACTGCCTACAGGAAAATTAAAGAGACCTTTGGAGAAAAGAGAACCACTTGTATGAATATCAAGAGCTCAGATGTAACCCCAGTTCTAAGCGAAGAAGGGAAAGCAGAAAGGTGGAAGGACTGTATAGAGGGTCCATACAGGGGCGATGTACTTGAGGACAATATTATGGAAATGGAAGAGGATGTAGATGAAGATGAAATGGGAGATATGATACTGCGTGAAGAATTGGACAGAGCATTGAAAGACCTGAGTCGAAACAAGGCCCCGGGAGTAGACAACATTCCATTAGAACTACTGATGGCCTTGTGAGAGCCAGTCGTGAGAAAACTCTACCATGTGGTGAGCAAGACGTATGAGACAGGCTAAATACCCTCAGACTTCAAGAAGAATGTAATAACTCCAATCACAAAGAAAGCAGGTGTTGACAGATGTGAAAATTACCGAACTATCAGTTTAATAAGCCACGGCTGCAAAATACTAACACGAATTCTTTACAGACGAATGGAAAAACTAGTAGAAACGGACCTCGGGGAAGATCAGCTTGGATTCGTAGAAATATAGGAGTACGTGAGGCAATACTGACCCTACGACTTATCTTAGAAGCTAGATTAAGGGAAACCTATGTGTCTAGCATTTTTAAACTTAGAGAAAGCTTTTAACAATGTTGACTGGAATACTCTCATATTCTAAAGGTGGCAGGGGTAAAATACAGGGAGCGAAAGGCTATTTACAATTTGTACAGAAACCAGATGGCAGTTATAAGAGTCGAGGGGCGTGAAAGGGAAGCAGTGGTTGTGAAGGGAGTGAGACAGGGTTGTAGTCTCTCCCCGATGTTATTCAATCTGTATATTGAGCAAGCAGTAAAGGAAACAAAAGAAAAGTTCGGAGTAGGTATTAAAATCCATGGAGATGAAAAAAAAAACTTTGAGGTTCGTCGATGACATTGTAATTCTGTCAAACACAGCAAAGAACTTGGAAGAGCAGTTGAACGGAATGGACAGTGTCTTGAAAGGAGGATATAAGATGAACATCAACAAAAGCAAAACGAGAATAATGGAATGTAGTCGAATTAAGTCGGGTGATGCTGAGAGAATTAGATAAGGAAATGAGACACTTAAAGTAGTAAATGAGTTTTGCTATTTGGGGATCAAAGTAACTGATGATGGTCGAAGTAGAGAGGATATAAAATGTAGACAGGCAATGGCAAGGAAAGCGTTTCTGACGAAGAGGAATTTGTTAACATCGAGTATAGATTTAAGTGTCAGGAAGTTATTTCTGAAAGTATTCGTATGGAGTGTAGCCATGTATGGAAGTGAAACATGGACGGTAAATAGTTTGGACAAGAAGAGAATAGAAGCTTTCGAAATGTGGTGCTGCAGAAGAATGCTGAAGATTAGATGGGTAGATCACGTAACTAATGAGGAGGTTTTGAATAGAAATGGGGAGAAGAGGAGTTTGTGGCACAACTTAACTAGAAGAAGGGACCGGTTCGTAGGACATGTTCTGAGGCATCAAGGGATCACAAATTTAGCATTGGTGGGCACCGTGGAGGGTAAAAACCGTAGGGGGAGACCAAGAGATGAATTCACTAAGCAGATTCAGAAGGATGTAGGTTGCAGTAAGTACTGGGAGATGAAGACGCTTGCACTGGATAGGGTGGCATGGAGAGCTGCATCAAACCAGTCTCTGGACTGAAGACCACAACAATAACAACAAATATGTTGTAGAAATTCCGGTCGTGGATGGCTGTACTTTGGCAGTGATGCGGTAAAACAGAGAGAATGTAGCGGATTAAGCTGATTCCAGAGATCACACACGGTCATCGTGGTCTGGCCGCTACATGAAGCTGCAACAGCCACCACCTACAATGATTTTATTATTGTTAGATTACAATATTGAAGCATGTTTGTCTCGAAACATGGAGGGATGAGCAGCTCACGTTTCGACACTAACCAAGGTATATGGTCTTGTAGGGTAAGTTTAATGCGGTTTAGCACATTTTGAGCGATAACGCTAGTTTGTAAGTTTGGTTTGTTCTAGAAAATTTGGTTCCGATTCTGTGTTTGTAGGGATGTTAGTTCAGAAGCGCTTTTGCAAACAATAGGGGATCCATCAATTAAATGTTGGCTATACTAATTGTATTTGAAGGAACGAGTTAGCTTTTGCAGTACCTCTTGAAGTTTACTAGCTGGAGTGTAGGCAAGTGAGTCTGATTTTGTCGAACGGTGAATCCAAATGTTTCCTGTAGGTAAAGCTAGTGGAACTGTTTGCCCACTGTAAGGTACTTGAGTGCGAGATACATTTTATTTGAAGATTGATAGGGATCTGCAATACCCGAGCAAAGAGGAGTCTCGAGGTATACTGATTACTGTTGTTGTGGTACTCCCCAGCGAATAGTACTGAGGAAACACTATTATTTTATATCGAATAGCGCCTGGCATTTGAAAGTTGAGATCTGCCATAGCGCATAAAATGATTTAGACCCTGACACTTTGGAACCATATAGAGAGACGGCGTGCAGCTATTTATGTAATTCTGTGAATTCACTGTGACGAGAGACGATTCTAAAATTAGATTTTACTAACGAATCGGCGGATTGTCAAGGCCTGAAGAGGCAGAGATTTGATTTTCATTGTATAATCGTTAATTGAAAGTGGAGGTGACACATAGGGTTTTTGTTTTGTTTTTGTTGTGTGATTCGATTCCAGTGAGGGGGATTAGATTCTTTGCTGGCAGTCGATCACATTCATTGTAAGATGCGTATCTCTATCAGATGAATAATCAGTAAAGTATAAAAAAAAGAAACGCCCAGATTGAAATCAAAGAAAAACATAGAGACGGTTTTCTGATTTTGTAGTAGAACCATTTTTTGTATTACGTGAAAGACGAGGGCTGACAAAAGTCAGAGCAGATGAACGTTTGTCGTATCCAACCGTAATTAATTAAAGACATACCTGATAATTGAATTGTCTCCGATGATATAACCAGCGTACACTAGGAGTGGCAATGAATATTGAAAGTGGGAGCAAAAGACAGAAAGAAACCTTTTATGTTCTTGCAACCTAAATTTAATAAAAGAACAGAGAGATAAAAAAGAAAGAAAAAACATTTTAACGAGTGCATTCGCCGTAAAGTACAATATTTAAAGTAAGTTGAAATCTTTTATTTATTTTCGAGCAACGTACTCTAAAGAAGTAAACACAAAGATAAAAGGAAAGATTAAGAAAAGTCCAATGACAAAAATTAATTCAAATTGGGACAAAAAGTGTTACTTTACATAATTTATTTAAAGTTACATTTGGTGGTCATAGATAAGGTTAATAGACAACCAGAGGTGGTAAGCTACGCTAATAGCATCGCAGTAATAAACAAAGTCAGAGAAATATTATCCACTGAAATAATTAGAGACTTACTATAAACGTAGAGCAATCTTAAACTACGTATGTTATTTGATTAATCAAAGAAATAGATAGATTTCCACACGATAAATAACTGGAAGAAGAGAAAACGATTTATTAGATGGTCTACTGCTGAGAATTATTGATTATTAGCGGTGAGACAATCCCCAAACTTACAGGTGTTATAATCTTTTACGTTTCCACTCGTAATACTTACAGTGTAGTATTAATTACTAGACAAAATTCCGAGGCGCTAGTAACGGCTAGTTATTTCGTTCCAGAAACCGCTGGTACGATGTATTAAGTGTTCTAATCTGTAGAAGAAATTTGACATTCAGAAACACCTCGAGTCGAGAGTGGCACGTCTGGTATAAATACATTTTCTGATCGATGTTAAAGGATATTAATTCACGTATGAAGGGAAGATGTTTCAAGATCTTCAGATAATCCTTTCTCAGAGATGTTGGGTAGTTTTACTGCGTACTGGTGCTGTAAAATAAGTCAGATGCGTGTGTGCAAATTAGTTATTGAATATTCTTTTTTGGTGTCCTTGCCGAGTCAAATTGAGTGTTAATAATAGTCACTGCTTAGTAATGCCAACATTGAAATCAGAGTGCGGTACGTCATAGGATCGTACTAAAATTAAGCTGGGCGTAAACATAGCACTCGATACACAAGACAGACGGGCACGTGGGATAGGCCGCGGTGGTCTAGCGGTTCTAGGCGCTCAGTCTGGAACCGCGCGACTGCTACGGTCGCAGGTTCGAATCCTGCCTCGGGCATGGATGTGTGTGATGTCCTTAGGTTAGTTAGGTTTAAGTAGTTCTAAGTTCTAGGGGACTGATGACCACAGATGTTAAGTCCCATAGTGCTCAGAGCCATTTGAACCATTTTTGAGCACGTGGGATAATACAACTCCACTGCACACACTAGAAGTGTCTCTTTATAACACTTATTTATCGCTAGAGTAGAGCAAGCAGTTTTTGAATTTTAACACGCACTTGACAGCCGACACAGCACAGCAACAATTAACTTTGTCGACGGCCTTTTCCACAGGCGACTCTTCGTGGGAATACTATTTAATGCATCTGCACGTGTGGTTTTCAAAGTGTTTGTGTTGTTAGTGTCCTACAGATTCACAGCATCTTATGCGTTAATCGAATTCATCACTATTTTCCACCCTATTTGCAGCTAGGCAGAGGTATGTACCCTTTCACTGTGTGCATTCGTATTTTTCGCCTGCACTTTGTTTTTACTTCGATGAGACAGTTCCTCGCATACAAACGTTCTTGCATGCCCGTTTGACTTAACGAAAGTGTTACTTTAAAATACATTGTTCATGAGTTTGTGCACTACACTATTGGCCTTGACAAGGATTGGTCTTTTTTCACTCTAGTCCCTGGATCGTGATAATTACTTCTTACATAGTACGGTATTTTTGCATTACACATGTTTTCTTTACAAAGTATAATAGTAGCTTATCGATTGATTGGTTTCCCTTGTTATCATTCTTTGACGGTTTTATTTCCAAATAAGGAATGAAATGGTCAGACACATTCAGGCCCAATAATTTAATCACTAGATAAATTTATCGATGATAAAAACCACGTTTTATACACCAGTGCATATCGTGTTTTTAGATATTCAACCTTTCGTTATCTAACAGAAAATAGAAAAGTACGAGTAAGTCAGCGACACATGCTGCAGTGCATGAAAGGAGGTCTTCCTAACATTTCGCGTTCTCAAACATTTACCGAATAAAGAAAAAATTGTTCAGACAAATTACACATGAGAAACATAAATCGTACACATATATCTAACTGTGGATCAAAGAAAACTTTGTATAGTGATGTAATGACCAAGTAACCATTTCTTATGGTATGCGACTTAACCTAAGGTAAGTCATCGTGCGTATTTTTCGCACTGTCATTTCAAGTTACAATCTTATGTTGAACACGTATTCCCTCATGCAATAATAAGATAAATGATATTCTTTACGATTTTTCGAGAAGAGGATCGACATTCTTTGACTCTCTAAATCTAAACATGTATTTACAGCTTATGAAATCTATAAAAATAGGTACTGTGCAGCCCACCAGCTATGTGCACCTCATGCAACTAATAGATCGTAGCATGGAATATAATCAGCACACATTTACAATGGGGTATCTCAAAAGCATAAGACGAACAGATAGTTACACAGTGCAGACATGTTACTTGACACATTTGTTTACTCTTCCATTTGCATTTAGATCACGCGTTTCCTCATCAGGAATTAACCTTTCGTTATTTCTTACAAATTAAAAAAATGGCAGGCGTTACAAGACAATGTACACATACTTACAACAAAATCACAAAAATACCATCTTTAAGATACATCTTGACAAGTAAAAATCTTATTATTGAATATGCTTTTCCAAATCCCGATGGCGGTATGGACCCTTAAACTTAGGATATAGTAAAACGAAGAACCCGCGACGATGAATCCTCACAATTTTGAAAGCTGCCACTTCTTGGTTTTACGTTTTGTGAGAGAAGGTTTACGATAACTCTTAAGAAAAATTAAATCTCCCACATAAAATATTTGTATGCTGTCTAGCCGTTTATGACTCTTTTCCGTGACTTAGTAGTATCGGTCTGGAACCGCGCGAATGCTACGGTCGCAGGTTCGGATCCTGCCTCATGGATGTGTGTGATGTCGTTAGGTTAGTTAGGTTTAAGTAGTTCTAAGTTCTAGGGGACTGATGACCTCAGATGTTAAGTCCCATAGTGCTCAGAGCCATTTGAACCATTTGAACTTAGTAGTAGTGTACAACGATATAAGCGCTTGACGAACGTTTTGCTTCATTGCTTCCCTTCTAGTCCATGGGATGAAGCAAGTCTAGTGACAATAGGCATCATGGGAAACTACGTTCGAGTGACATATGTAACCCTTAATCACTCTGAACTTTGCAGAGAATACTTGAACAAATGATAGTAACAAATCTATCGGCTCAGCCTTCTGGTGATCGGTAAAGGTAACCAGACTCCTGGATCTTTGCGCAAATTCTATTTGTGTCAGGTAAACCGCTCTTTGCCTCTGTTGGCACAGGTTCATCACCTTCATAGCCAGTAAAGTCACGTCTGTCCACAGGAGCTTACCGGCTACAATTTTCAATTTAAGAGTCTGGCATAATTTTCCACGACATGCCTTGGCACGAATTAATTTTAAAACTATCCCCTTTCCTCCTGTTTCTAACAAACAGGTTGCACTTGGGAAGTCAACTCTTGCAGTGCCCCGTCGAAGGAGCTCCAACCCCCCAGTACGCATGGAACAGATAACCCCTCACAATGAAAAACTCGCATTCAGTGGCTCTGTTCTCAAATTTTAACTCCATCTGTGCCTGATTTTCCACTCTCTGAGTGCGGGTGTCTATAGCTCCCGAAGCTACACAATTTTGTTCCGGCAGCGACGGAACCTTAGTCGTCTCACAAATCTTTTTCAAAAAATGACTCGCTAAGACATTCACGTTTGCACCTGTGTCAGTTATTACCGTGGTCGGAATTCTACCCACAATACCATGAACTGCCGTCTGTGCATAGTCTTCAAAGTGTTCTGTGCATGAAACCAGATCATTGCAAGGTTCATCGCTTATATCCATTTTCGTCTTTCTAGCGTAACATACATGTTTTACCCTATGACCAAGAAATGTGTACAGAAGAATAGAAAAGAACATTGAGAATGTGTTATAAGACGATCATTTTGGGTTTAGGAAAGGTAAAGGCACCAGAGAGGCAGTTCTGACGTTGCACTCGATAATGGAAGCAAGACTAAAGAACAATCAAGACACGTTCATAGAACTTGTCGACATGACAAATGCGTTCACCAATGTAAAATGATGCAAGGTATTCTAAATTCTGAGGAAAATAGGAGTAAGCTATGGGGAGAGAGCTTACGTGTGCGAGAGCTAATACGAGTGAAAGACAGCGAACGAAATACCCAGATTAAAAAGGGTGTAAGACTGGGATGTAGTCCTTCTCCCCTACTGCTCAATCTGTACATCGAAGAAGTAATGATGCAAATAAAAGAAAGGTTCAAGAGCGGAATTAAAATTCAAGGTGAAAGGATATCAGTAGTAAGATTCTGTGATGACATTGCTGTCCACAGTGAATGGAAGAAGGATTACAGGATCTGACGAATGGAATGGATACTGTGTTGAGCACAGAATATGGACTGAGAGCAAATCGAAGAAAGACGAAAGTAATGAGAAGTAACAGAAGTGAGTACAGCGAGAAACATAACGTCGGGATTGGTCACGAAGTAGATGAAGTTTAGGAATTCTGCTACCTAGGCAGCAAAAAAGACACATGACGGATGATGCAAAGCAGACATCAAAAGCAGACTAGCCCTGGCAAAAGGGGAATTCCTGGCCAGGAGAAGTCTACTAGTATCAAATATAGGCCATAATTTTAGAAGGAAGTTTGTGAGAATGTGCTGTATGCTGGTGAAACACGGACTGTGGAAAAACCAGAGCAGAAGAAAGTCGATGCGTTTAAGATGTGATGCTACATACAAGTGTTGAAAACTAGGTCGACTGATACGGGAACGAATGAGGAGGTTGTGCGCAGAATCGGAGAGGAAAGGAATATATGGTAAACACCGACAACAAGAAGGGACAGAATATAGGACAAATGGCTCTGAGCACTATGCGACTTAACTTCTAAGGTCATCAGTCGCCTAGAACTTAGAACTAATTAAACCTAACTAACCTACGGACATCACACACATCCATGCCCGAGGCAGGATTCGAACCTGCGACCGTAGCGGTCGCTCGGCTCCAGACTAGCGCCTAGAAGCGCACGGCCAGTCCGGCCGGCCAGAGAGATAGGACACCTGTTAAGATATCACGGAATAACATCCGTGGTACTAGAGGAGGCTGTAGAGGGCAAAAGCTGTAGAAGAAGACAGAGGTTGGAATATATCCAGCAAATAATTGAGGACGTGGGTTGCAAGTCCTCAACTCCTGTGTGTGATTCTTCAGGTATGTGTCTATCCCAACACATAGACCGCTACCACTTCTGCACCATCAATAATGACTATTTCACTTCAAATCCAGCAACCTTTCTCCTGAATACTCCTGTAACTGAATGATGTAATGCTTTCGAAAATTGCAGTATTGTAGAAATACTATCCTAGCTTTATTTATTTGTAACCATTATTCATATATATATACACCACACTGAATGTCGTGCCATACGAGATGGGTAGGTTTTACTTGAAATGTACGTTGGTGGCAGCAGTAAGATCATTCTCGAGTCATCTTCAAATGCTGGTTCTCTAAAGTTTCTCAACAGCGTTCCTCGAAAAGAATATCGCCTTCCCTCCAGGGATTCCAACTCGAGTTCCCGAAGTATCTCTGTAAAACCTGCGTGCTGATCAAGCCTACTGGTAGCAAATCTGGCAGCCTCGCTTATGAACTGCTTCTATGTCTCTAATGCAGGGGATTCCAGATTCTCAAAGACTACTCAAGAACGCGTTGCACTATACTCCATTCATCATAAGTATAAATTTGATGTAAACAAACGCAAACGCGATGACTGGTCACAAGCCGTAGCACACATACACTGGTCTCTCGAAAATGGGTCTTACTTATGGTTCAAATGGCTCTGAGCACTATGCGACTTAACTTCTGAGGTCATCAGTCGCCTAGAACTTAGAACTAATTAAACCTAACTAACCTAAGGACATCACACACATCCATGCCCGAGGCAGGATTCGAACCTGCGACCGTAGCGGTCACGCGGTTTCAGACTGAAGCGCCTTTAACCGCACGGCCACACCGGCCGGCTCTTACTTATGTATTAGATATCTTATTACTAAGTTGCATTAAATGAAACTTTAAGACATTGACACACATTAGCAGCCATAAACGTTTTTCTTAATCACGCTTTAGCCACGTAGTTTTTATTTCAAAATTCGTGTACTGTCTCAGCGTCTGCAGCATTGTGCTCTGTCGCGCTGTTAATGCGCAGTATGAAAATGGCTGAGCCTGCTTCCTGTTCCGTGGTGAAACACGCGAGTGGAACACTGTTAAAAAGAAATGAGTTGTCCTTAATGTTTTTCATAAATTTATATAGGTAATTGACTTTGAAATTCTCTGAGGAACTGCATTAAATACAGATGAGACTCAGACGCATGGCGAGATCGGTAGCTTAATAGATCAGGAACTTATGGTTCGCTGGTTCAAGTCTCGTCCGAGTCCCTTTTCTTTCTCGTTCAATTTGAAATACATACATCTCGTAATTGTCAAATTGGTCATCATTTATTCTTGAATAATGCACGTCTTCTTATCTGTAATTACGTGTTGCAAGCAAAATTTGTGTTTTCATTTCAAATATAAATTCTTAATTATCGATATTTTATGAAAGTGGCTTAAATTAAGGAAGCATAAAAATTTAATTTTTTGAGAGAAAAACTCTTTATTTGGACTATGTCCATCATTTTATACCACAGACGTAGATAAGTGAAGTAGAAAAATGAAAAACAGTCATTTTCACAGCATCAAGCAAACCTTACAAATGCTGCATTTTTTTCATTTGCCACTGTACTATTAAAATAAGAACCCAACAGAACCGATCTGGAGCCAAGTTACGAGATTTGGCCCGAGAAGTAACAAAAGCGTTAAGGCTGCCAGACACACTGGAAATAACGTACGCAGCTTTTTCACATGTCACTGCCGAACGCTACCGAGATATAGAATGGCTCGTCGTAAAAGAAGGGGAGAATCGGCTTCATGGATTCTGTTGTTGATAGGCTCGTTATCAACGTTGCAGATCACACTCCCAGAACTGAAATGTACTTCTCGGATAAGGAAGGAGCCAAGAGATTACCAGACTATAATTAATACCTTCAGTGGCTTCAGTATTCAAAGGAGCTAATAGATTACGACTGACTATAATTAATACCTTCAGTGGCTTTGGTATTCAACAGTACAGTGAAATACCTGCAGTATGCTTTCGCATCACACACAGCTCGCTCAGAAAAATTACACTGTGTTTAAGTTAGAACTTTTTATCACTCTTGTTTGTAATTAGAATACTATGTCAGGTGAGAACGACAGCATTTTATGCTTTCCGTTTGATCACGTAAGAAGCTCGCGGTAGTGCTAAGGTTTTGCCGAATGTTATTTCATTCTCATTAAAAATTAAATGACGTTTGGAGCTATATTGTTTCTTCGCTCGTCTCTCTTTACGTCTGAACTGCAACTGCTAACATCATTGTTGGACCGCTGGCTGGCCAATTCTGTCCAAGTTTATTGCACCAGTAATGCTGTTGTCCCGCATTATCGCAAAGCCTATGTGCGTTTAACACAGCATAAAACATATTCTTATGATCGTACTTGACCGTACTAGTCACAGCTTGGCTTCTGCTCCACGTGAAACGAAATTCA
The DNA here is from genome assembly GCF_021461395.2 of Schistocerca americana. Taxonomy (NCBI): domain Eukaryota; kingdom Metazoa; phylum Arthropoda; class Insecta; order Orthoptera; family Acrididae; genus Schistocerca; species Schistocerca americana. The sequence goes on along the minus strand of NC_060121.1, from coordinate 161,517,679 downwards.
ATGAGATTCAACCAAACGTGAAGAATACATGGCGTAATGTTTACATCAGGTTTATTCTTATGATGAACATAGTGCTCTGCATACGGTCTCCTTTACAGATGAACCATATTTTCCTAAAACTCTCCCAACAAACGTTTATGCTTTTTTTGGCAATTAAAGAAATTACATGTTGTACGGATGTTTACCAACTATCATTTTTCGCTTGCACCATTCGTGAATGGATAGGAAAAGGGAGGGGAAGTAGTCGAATGAGAGTTACCCTCCACCACACACCGTGAGGTGGGTTGATCAGTATAGATACAGATGTCGATTAAAAAAAAAACTGTGGAAAATAAAAATGAAAATGACCAAACGAAGAATCGAATTTTGCCAATGCCGAGTATAAAATTACTTTTTTGTGTTCACATGGGAACCATTGGGAGTTCGTAATGCTAGGACTATACTTTCCTACTGCAGGTGATAATGTCCAGTTTGTGAGATTCCACACTCCTACCTGTTAAACAGAAAATGCCGCCTGACAAGAAGTGATAAAGGCAATTGAAGATAGGAGAGAGATCACAAAAAGAACAAAGGAAACAATAAAAAGCAACAGTAGACGCGCCCGAAATAGATGATGTGAACTCTAAAAGTAAACTTCCGCTGATACAAATAGCTGCAGACTGCAAAACAACAGCTCGGCAGCAACTTGCAACTGGTACGGCAGACAAGGTCGACGGACGAACTCTTAACTATTACTAAGTTCCGTAAAAAGCGACACGGTTCCCAGTCCGTATTCTTGCTCTAGAAATTGTTGTTTGCAAAATGTATCCTATTTTGCTCCTTACAGTTGAATAAGAGAGTATAGCACGTTCAACACCCGAAATGTTTGGTGATTTTGCCCCGCAAAATGAAGTGTGTTGGCAATGTCGTGTCCTTATTTTAATTTTATTTATTTATTCGTTTAATCTGATCTTATTTGGGCCCTCACGCCTTCTCTTACATCGGACCAGGTTTTCAGGCGTACGGTACTATTTTTACATCATAGTTTCCTAAGAAATAACAATTTGAATATGAAAAATCGTATTAAATATTTGTTTCATCTTCGACAGTTAACAGAGGCAACTTTACTCATTCCAAGTGGTTATAGTTAAGAATTAAACGGTACATATAAATTCTATATCCAAAAACAACAGGCGCTCTTTTTTGCTTTTTAAGTATTTCAATGTACATAGATATTATTTAAGGAAATAAATTACATAAGCATCTAATTTGACATAATAACTGAATTTTCCACCTGAAAAAATTATAGACGTTAAAAACCTAAAGGAGTGCCTACAAATATACAGCTGTAGCATTTGTACAGAATTTCGGATACCCGAGAGTTACAAAATCATGAAAATAAGTGATCTTAATAATCATAACTGTTTGCAGCCTTCGTGAGCAGATTATCGGAAAATTACTTTTCAAGATAAATATAAGTGTTATAACATTCGGTATAAACTGTGGGCTAACGTACGAAAGTCCTCCACGAGAGATGCTACAGGCTTCGAAACATGGCGTATTTATGTAACAGTGTTCCCGACCAACTGATGATCGATTTTGACCTTCCATGACGGGTCAAGTGAAGTTGGCGCAAATCAGAATTTGCGCTGTATTGTTATTGTTATTAACTTAATTCTCTCGCAGCCTTACTCCGTGATCTGGAATGTCTCGTGACGCTGGAAATATTCTACGGATACACACTCTCACATATACATCAGACTGTAGCGCCTAGAACCGCTCGCACGATACATGTACATACATACATACGTACATACATATATACATACATACGTCCACACACAAATACACACAGATATACAAAATTTTAATTTCATTCTGGGACAATAGACAATATGTTATGGACAATACATTAAAATAGTTCGAATTCCCCAAACGACCGAATGTTTTCGGCAGGTTTTCCTTGATCATCATGAAAGGTGGCTACACTGAGCCACAGCGCCAGAGATTGCGCCAGAGAGTATTATTCCGCCGCCTCCACAGGCAGTGCTTGTTGAGAAGTAGCAGTAGTCGGTCGTTGTTGAGATGTGGTGGTAGTTAGTGCTTTGGAGAGAGGATGTTGATACCTGTAATATTTGAGGCCATGTTGTGTGCAGATGTTTTGATGGGCTAGACATCAGATGCTGTTCGAATGGAGATATTGTAATGATCAGAGTACTTTTCGTCAAGATATATAAAGGTAAAAGAAATTTTCTTATTTTTTTTATTTCAAATGTGTTAAACAATAATGCCCCTTGGTCACAGGTTCAGTCAACAAAGCATTTGGCTCGTGTTCTTGTATTGGACTGTATTTCTGGTTTCGATGTGCAATTATAGTATTTATGTTTATTTTTTTAATTTCTTCATGGTAAATGGCTTGTCGTATTGAGGAAGAACCGTGCCAGATGTGTACGTTGAATCATACTTCCACACACAGAACAGGTACACTTGTGCTTTGGTTTCGTAGGTTTTATAGTTGCTGGGGACTTAATTAATTAATTGTGTTAACGGAAATTTCCTTTCATTCCTTCTTGTTGTTCTATGCAGTCAGATTGCGTAATAATACTAGTCAGGGCCAACCAGTTATGAGACTTCGTAATCGGACATACAGCGACAGAAAATTAAAATTATTTGCATAAAATTAAATTAAGCCCCCATGCACGTGGCGACCCTGCCAGGATCGTCCATTGGAATTATTCTGATTGTAAAAATAGCAGACAGTAGTATTGTTGTAGTCATTTGTAGTTTAGTAATTGTAGTCTATATTGCATGTGTAGATTTGGTAATTGTCATTCTTCTAATGGTATTTTTTGCAGAATTTAATTTTTGTTGTGTTGTATATGGGTTTGACAATTTTGTGCAATTATGAAGATTTCAATTGTTCGTTAATCGTGTTTGAGGGAAGCATTACGTGTGAATGATATTGTTGGTGATAAAGTGTCATTGTGTGTAATTTTCATATAGTGACGAGTTTTGTATGTTTTGTAAATGATTACGCGATCGATGAAAAAGGCAAAAATGATGGATAGTCAGAATGACGAAATTGTTGACATGGCGAACTCGCCAACACAGGAGAACAGTATGATGAATAATGAAGTTGAAAACAATTTAATAAGTCGGGAAAATGGGCCAGAATCAATTCAAAATTTTTCACAATCACAACATTTTCAGTATACGAGATTAACGACAGAAGACTCTGGAATAGTATCGAACACAGATAGCTTTACGGCTATGCCGAAGGAAGCTAGTTTTACGGGAAATGTTAGGGGCGAAAAGAATTTCGAACCAGTTAATATGGAGCAGTTGATGGGTGTAATATTAAATTTGGGATCTGAATTAAAAACACGGTTAGACTCACAAATAGGAACAATTAGAACTGGTATGGGAACAATGGAAACACGGTTAGACTCACTGGGATCACAAATAGGAACAATTAAAACAGAGATGGGAACTTTGGCAACACGTTTAGAAACTGATATAGGAACAATGGAAACACGGTTAGACTCACTGGGATCACAGTTGGGATCTGAATTAAAAACAGTGGGATCACAAATAGGAACAATTAAAACAGAGATGGAAAAAATGGAAACATGGTTAGATTCACGAATAGGGACATGTTTCAAAAACATGAAAGATGAATTAAAGAAAGAAATTAGAGAAGAAGTACAACCGATTTTGAATTCTCACAATAATAGATTAGTTGCAGTAGAGATTAGACAAAGGGAACAGGATAGAGAACAGGAAGAAAGAGATCGCGTGATAGTACAGAAATTTTCAGAGTTAAATTTACAACGTGCACACGATAAGGAAGAAATATTTCAGAGAATCGAGGAATCCATACCAAATGACAGATTAAATAACCTAACACAACAGTATGAACAGTTAACTACTAAATGTGTTAATACTGAAACCCGAGTCGCGACACTTACGGAAGATGTAAATAAACAGAAAGAACAATTAGGTCACTTATCGGAAAGAGTTGAGGAGATTTCAGATAAATTGACAAGTCTTAGCTTAAATGGGGACAGAGATTCGGATGATACAGCTCCATTACCATATGCAGAAACTGAAGAGTACCAGAACATAAATAAACATGTTGAAAATCAGGGAAAATTTAAGGAACACGTTAAAAGGGAATTTGAGGCGTTACGAAAGCAAATCAAACAAATTGAAGGCGAAGTCGTAGGGAAAGACAGCAGAAAAAATTTAGAATCACAGATAGCAGAGGGGTTTGAAGAAAGTAATTTATTTCATTTACGAGAAGCAACAAGAGAGCGCCAGGCGCGCGAACTTGACAATAATCGACATTCGGACTGGGACAGACGCGGTAGGTCTTTGTCGCCACGAGGAGAAAACTTTGACTATAAACACTTCTTAACTGTTCGGAAATTTAAGATCTTTCGCAATTCTAAGAACGACATACATCCATGTTCTTGGCTAGATCAATTTATGTACGCACTTCCACCAAATTGGCCACTAACTCACAAACTGGAATTTATGTGCGGCTATTAAAGTCCTCAGGGGATTCACTACACTAAGTGAATATGTGCCGTAGCGTGCATAGGGCCCCGAGCTGTAGTGGTGCTATTTCCCTTTTAGTTTTCTGCACTGCTGCCTACTCTTTTACTATTCTTTGCATCTATCAGAACAACTCTTCAACTATCAATCTATCTAGACCGTCGATAAAGAATAACCGGATATGACTATTTTACCCAAAAGTGATTTCGGAAATTACCGTTTGGACTTACTATATTTTCTGCAGCATTCATTCGTAGTTTAAACGAAATTTTACCTGTTTATCTTCGTGACAATATTACTTCATATGTTGACGATATTCTTATTGCTAAACGTTGTTGGAGTGAGCACAACAAAATTTTGGATTCATTATTACGTATTTTTGCAAGAGTTGGCATTACAGTGAACTTGGAAAAATCTGAATTTGGTCGTTCTCAGGTGAAATTTCTTGGTCATATTATTTCTACAGAAGGTATTCTTCCTGATCCAGAGAAACTAGACGCTATTCGTAATTATGCTCTTCCTACTACAAAACGTGATGTTCGTAGTTTCCTTGGTGTCTGTAATTTTCTTAGACGCTTTGTTAGATTGGACAATTTGGCCACACCTCGTTTTTGCGAACTATCTGGAAAGTTCTTTTTAACCGAAAATCGGTCGACAACTCTGTTTGGTTAGTTTGCATTCCTGATGAGTGGGTCAACAAATTGATTTGGTACACACATTTCAGTTATGCACACTTTGGTCCCAGAAAAAGCTTTCATAAATTACGAGAAAATTGCTACTTCAGTAATATGGAAAAACCTATTCGATCTGTTCTTGCCAAATGCAAATTATGTCAAAAGGCTAAGCCGCCAACTATTTCTCACAGAGCACCGTTGTTTCCTATCATTCCAGCGAAATTAAACGAGATGGCTGCAGTCGATTTGTTCGGTCCAGTGGTTCGTTCTACTAATGGTTTTGCATACATTTTGGTAGTAGTGGAATTGACATCAAAATATGTGTGTTTTACACCTTTACGCCAAGCAACAGCTCGTTCAGTATCTAATGCTTTCATCAAACATTTTCTTAAGGAAGTGGGTCATGTTGATAAGGTTTTATCAGATAATTTATCACAGTTTCGCTTTAAAATTTGGCTTCGTACTCTACGGCGTCGTAAGATTAAACCAATTTTCATTTCGCTTTTTCACCCCCAATCTAACGCTTCGGAGAGATGGATGAAGGAAATCAATAAATTGTGTCGACTTCATTGTCATCAGAATCACAGAACATGGAATCAGTATCTTCATATTTTTCAAAACATTCTGAATGAACTCCCTAATGATTCAACTTCTTTACCGCCTATATTGATATTAAAAAATAAAGCACCGACAAATAGCATTTCTGAAATCGTTCTTTTTCCGCCTACACGGAAACTGCGGCATTCTGAAGTTGTCAATCTGGCTCTACAAAATATTGCATCTGCGGCTGCTAGAAGAGAGAAATCAGCTAAACGTCCTGGTCGTTTAAAAATCTTGTCAGTTGGTCAAAAGGTGTTAATTAAGTCTCACCGTTTGTCTCAGAAAGGAAAGGGCTTGTGTCGCAATTTTTTCTGCTTTATAATGGTCCATATAGAGTTCGCAAAAATTATTCATGATAACACTGTCGAAGTAGAAACTCTTAATTCTCGGCGCTCTAAGGGAATACATCATATATCTAACGTTAAAATTTTTGTGGAATGACATACTTTCGAGAAACCAACAGTTATACGCAAACATGCAGAGAATACAAGGATACCGCGCCGTGTTCCGGCGGCGGCACATACTCAAAGCAACAGTCAAGTCTGCGCGCCGCACAAGGCAGTCGTTGACCGCAAACAATTACTTCCTACGTCACGCGTACCTACAGCTGATCGAGAGCTCAGTGCGAATGCACTGACAGCCGTAAACAAATACACAGTCTAATTTCTCCGATTAAATTCAGTATAAAGCTATAGTGACTTGATAAATTATGTTATTAACGTTCAGTATTTTTCAGGATACTGTTGTATAAAATATTTAAGAACTTCAGGTAAATTCTGTGTGCGTCCGACGTTAAGAGGACTTGCCATCGAGAAAATTTCAGGAAGAATGTCATTTCGAAGAAGAAAGTAATAAACTAAAAAGGTAACTATTAATTGAGTTTATTTTTCAGGTAACATATTTCCACTTAGGTACGTACTTAGACGTAATTTGCTGCTCGCGATTGCGTGATTCATACTTTGTACTAAATTTCATGTTCTATGAATTTACTTGTGAAGCGACGTGCTTGCGTACATTAACTGATTTTGACAATGATTGATTAATGAACAGGGTTGTTTCTTGTGTATATTACGCATCGCTTGGCTGCTATGCTTTTTCACTGATGTCATATTTTTCTATTATGTGCCTGCTGTGCTTATCTATTTAAATTATAATTGTCATATGATTAGTTGTGCTGATATGGTTATGTATGTAGGTTACACTTGTGATTTATCTGCTTGCACCTTCATGTTTACTTATTAAGATTACATATGAACATTTATTTGCTTATGCTGATATGATGCTAATGACCTGTTTATTATGTAAGATAACATATTTGCTGTTTTGCGCATGGATTGCATATTTATACATTTCTGTTTGTTGTCATAACTACTCTTTAATTTGGTATATAGAAATGCTGATATACGGTGTACAAACATGGAGCTTAGGTCGCACTATGGTATTAATTATAGATTGATCGCTTGGCAGAGCCTCGTTGTAGGGATTGTGCTTGACATTCTGTTCTCTACTGGTATATTTACTCGCTATTGCATGTTTTGCTTACGCTCAGTGCCTTATATTTTTAAGATAAGAAAATGAACTGCTATAATTCGACGAACGACATTAGTACAAGAAACGTCATAGAAGTCACATGAGCTGGAGATTTTATGGAAGCAGTATAAATTTATGCTAATAGGAAGGAAGCTAACGACATGGCATACCAACACTAGGTTCAGACCATTGACAGTTATTACACTGCATTCTTCGTGAGCAATTGAAATAGTAAGTGACACTTGACACAAGAAATACTCCACATGTTTGCTTCTGTTTTGCCATGATTCTTGTAGTGGTTTACACACTGTGAATTATTACTATCATTAACACTCCGTACTCGTACTTACTTACTGAGAGTTATTCAAACTAACGGCTGTTAGAGGTCATGTATGCATTTCTTTTATTTAATGGTGGACAAGGTATCCAAAATGTATTTTATAATTCATAATGAGTAGAAGATTTGGGTCAGATGGATTACACAGAGGTTGTGTGTCGACATTGTGTCTTCGGATTGCGCGGGATGATGAATTGAAGTTTGCACTAGGATTTTATCTGTACTTGTTCGAGGAGACTGACTAGAGGAAAGAGTTGTTATGGAAGTGAAATGATATTGGTAATAAGGTTTATATGTATCGACGTATTGAAGAGGTATTATTGAGGTATTGAGATTGTGTGAAGTTGATGATTATTGGAGTTTTGGTGGACAAGAGGTAAGGTAAATGACATTGATGATAAGGTTTATATTTATCGACGTAAGAGGTATTATTGAAGTGTTAAGATTATGTGATGATAATGATTATTGGAGTTTTGGTGGATAAGAGGTAAGGTAAGTGAGGAGCATATTTTTTTTGTTGGTTTATATGTAACAAGGAGGATGAAGATGGCAGACTAGAACACTCAAGTAGAAGGAAGATTGTCTACACACACACTTTGTTAAATCAATAAGCAGTATATACTTTTTTTGGAGAGAGGAAGTAATTGCATATCTTGGCACACTGACAGTTGTTCAGCAACCGTACATTTGATTTGGCTTGGCAAACATTGGTCTTGACATGATGACTATGACGTTGACTAACTATTATTGACTGTTATGCACTGTTGCTACTATTACTTGATACACAAGTTGAACATAAAATTTTGGACAGAATTGCATTTACACAGCTAACACTATTCAATTACGCAGTAGCACTTAAATGTGAATGAAAGATGAGTGAGTATGTTTTGTGTGTTTTCCTTTCCTAATCCCAAATAATTGGTACCGACCTATCTCCTAAATATTATTTTACTTGTTTGTTGTGGCTTGCACTGACACCCATAAATATTATAGGTTTACTGATATGTGTGTATTTGTAATATTTAATATGACAATTATCTGATATCATTTGTGTGTTTATTATAATTTGTATGTTTAGTGTAAGAGCATTGATAATCATTTTGTAAAAGCAATTGTGTGTGCCTTCAAACTGTTGTTCGTGCTTGCACCTATTCAACATTGCTGGGTGCCACTGGAAATGTTAGTTTCTGCTGATAAACTCTGATGAACTGTCTGATTAGTGATAGTGAATATTATGGACTGCTGTCTGCACCTGTTCAACATTACTGGGTGTCACTAATGGAACTGCTTCTACTGAAATGATGTCACTTGTTGCTGTCTGCACCTGTCAACATTACTGGGTGCCACTGATGGACTGCTTCTACTGAGATAATGTTACTTGTTGCTGTCTGCACCTGTCAACGTTACTGGGTGCCACTGATGGACTGCTTCTACTGAGATAATGTCACTTGTTGGTGTCTGCACCTGCTCAACAAAGCTGGGTGCCACTGATAGAACTCCTTCCACTGAAATAATGTCACTTGTTGGTGTCCGCACCTGTTCATCATTGCTGGGTGCCACTGTTGGAAATGCTCAACCAGTGATGAGATGTCACTTGTTGCTGTCTGCACCTGTCAACATTACTGGGTGTCACTAATGGAACTGCTTCTACTGAGATGAGATGTCACTTGTTGGTGTCTGCACCTGTTCAACATTGCTGGGTGCCACTTGGAAATGTTTAATTTCTGCTGATAAACTCTAATGAACAGTGTGATTAGTGATAGTGAACATTATGGACTGCTGTCTGCACCTGTTCAACATTGCTGGGTGCCACTGATGGAACTGCTTCTACTGAAATGTTGTCACTTGTTGGTGTCTGCACCTGCTCAACATTGCTGGGTGCCACTGATGAAACTGTTTCTACTGAGATAATGTCACTTATTGGTGTCTGCACCTGCTCAACATTGCTGGGTGCCACTGATGGACTGCTTCTACTGAAATGATGTCACTTGTTGGTGTCTGCACCTGTTCAACATTGCTGGGTGCTACTGCTGGAACTGTCAACTACTTGTTTATTGAACCAGTGAAAGCATTTTATGTGAATATTTGTATAAACTGATTTTTTGTGTTACTGTTTGTGAAATGTTATGAGACTTACCTGCACATATTCGTCATTGCTGACGCTATTGATTGAATTGTTTAACCACATAATACTTGTATAAACTATTATGTAAAGTCACATGTATGAAAGAATTTGTATTCCTTACTGTATTTTATATATATTAGGTTATTGAAAGGTCAGTGCAAAGCCAAAATTTATCTAATTACTTGATATTTACTTATTAATATTATCTTTTATTTTTGTATGTATTTTTTTTTGGACGAATTTGGTGGTATTTTCACCACCAATGCTGGCAAAAAATACCATCAAATTCTAGCCTGTGGAGGAGGGGCATATGAAAGGTGGCTACACTGAGCCACAGCGCCAGAGATTGCGCCAGAGAGTATTATTCCGCCGCCTCCACAGGCAGTGCTTGTTGAGAAGTAGCAGTAGTCGGTCGTTGTTGAGATGTGGTGGTAGTTAGTGCTTTGGAGAGAGGATGTTGATACCTGTAATATTTGAGGCCATGTTGTGTGCAGATGTTTTGATGGGCTAGACACCAGATGCTGTTCGAATAGAGATATTGTAATGATCAGAGTACTTTTCGTCAAGATATATAAAGCTAAAAGAAAATTTCCTATTTCTTTTTATTTTAAATGTGTTAAACAATAATGCCCCTTGGTCACAGGTTCAGTCAACAAAGCATTTGGCTCGTGTTCTTGTATTAGACTGTATTTCTGGTTTCGATGTGCAATTATAGTATTTATGTTTATTTTTTTAATTTCTTCATGGTAAATGGCTTGTCGTGTGTACGTTGAATCATACTTCCACACACAGAACAGGTACACTTGTGCTATGGTTTCGTAGGTTTTATAGTTGCTGGGGACTTAATTAATTAATTGTGTTAACGGAAATTTCCTTTCATTCCTTGTTGTTGTTCTATGCAGTCAGATTACGTAATAATACTAGTCAGGGCCAACCGGTTACGAGACTTCGTAATCGGACATACAGCGACAGAAAATTAAAATTATTTGCATAAAATTTAATCAAGCCCCCATGCAATCATCCAAAATTCGCACGCTTGGACACTACAGTGCGATTTCTTGCTCACTAACAGTACAAAAATTCCTGCATCAAAATTTCCTCCATTACATATTTTCGGTAGAAAACGAACGTCAAAGAAAGGGACTATGCTATCACATATACCACAAGTATCTTCATTTAGTATACCGTTAGTGTACTGGCCAGTTAGTGCTGTCGTTCGAGTTTTGCAATAGAATATCGAACTTAGTTCGATTCCACGTCTAGATCTAATTGTTTTACGTTGAAGATAACAGTTACCGATCAAACAAATGAGGTAATTACAAATTACGTGTGATAATTCAGAAGTAACTAACAAACCTATCAATGTGTAGAGATCTTAAACATACATACTAACATACTAAACTGGTATGCAGAATAAGGACGAAATTACTTCCACATGATGTGTCATAGCCGTTGCATAGCTTGATAAAAAAAACGGCTCTGAGCACTATGGGACTCTACTTCTGAGGTCATCAGTCCCCTAGAACTTAGAACTACTTAAACCTAACTAACCTAAGGACATCACACACATCCATGCCCGAGGCAGGACTCGAACCTGCGACCGTAGCGGCCGCGCCGCTCCAGACTGTAGCGCCTAGAACCGCTCGGCCACTCCGGCCGGCATCTCGATAAAACTTTGGCCCATAGATAGAAAGAACTGCTACAATACAGTACAGAAATTAACGAAAAGAACTAAGCTATGAGGCGAACAGAAATGATGCTTTCATAGAATGAAATTAACTCCACTGAAGTCACCGCCTTTTATGGTGGTCCCCTGGACGGTACAAAACGCCAGTCATGGTTCTTAAAACAGGGTGAGACGAATAGGATCTTGTTGTTGTGGTCTTCAGTCCTGAGACTGGTTTGATGCAGCTCTCCATGCTAATCTATCCTGTGCAAGCTCCTTCATCTCCCAGTACCTACTGCAACCTACATCCTTCTGAATGTGCTTAGTGTATTCATCTCTTGGTCTCCCTCTATGATTTTTACCCTCCACACTGCCCTCCAATGCTAAATTTGTGGTCCCTTGATGCCTCAGGACATGTCCTACCAACCGATCCCTTCTTCTAGTCAAGTTGTGCCACCAACTTCTCTTTCTCCCCAATCCTATTCAATACCTCCTCATTAGTTACTGGCGTATTGTGTCGAGCCAGTTGCTCGGCCACCATTTACTAGACGTTTTTAATTGGTGGGCGATCTGGAGAATGTGCCGGCCAGGGCAGCAGTCGAACATTTTCTGTATCCAGTAAGGCCCGTACAGGACGTGCAACATGCGGTCGTGCATTATCCTGGTGAAATGTAGCGATACGATAAACCACAATCGCAATAGACTACAATCCGACCTTTATCAAAGTCAGAAACGTGATGGTACGCATTTCTCTTCATTACATGAGGCATCACAACAACGTTTCACCAGGCAACGTCAGTCAACTGCTGTTTGTGTATGAGAAATCGGTTGGAAACTTTCCTCATGTCAGCACGTTGTAGGTGTCGTCACCGGCACCAACCTTGTGTGAATGCTGTGAAAAGCTAATCATTTGCATATCACACCATCTTCTTCCTGTCGCTTAAATTTCGCGTCTGTAGCGCGTCATCTTCGTGGTGTAGCAATTTTAATGGCCAGTAGTGTAGAATCTGTCGTTCAAATACACACATCAAAAAAAGTTTTGCATTACCCCGGTTCCCAGAACTCCTTAAGATAGACGTTGACTGTGCATATTGTATCACAGACACAGTCCCTTTGACTCTTCAGAGATGTCACAAAACCCGCCCAAAGATGTAAACAACCATGCACGAGCAGCGCCTATTAGACGGACGGGGCGGACAGCCCATCAGTTCCAGTCATTCCAGTAGGAAGGAGCTACACGGCCCGTGTTGCCTGTATTTCAACCACGCCCAGACGGTCAATATCGCGGTTCGATCGCGTCCGCGTTGTTTCTTTCTGCCAGGAACGGCTCTCAATAAGGGAAGTGTCCAGGCGTCTCGGAGTGAACCAAAGCGATGTTGTTCGGACATGGAGGAGGTACAGAGAGACAGGAACTGCCGATGACATGCCTCGCTCAGGTCGCCCAAGGGATACTACAGCAGTGGATGACCGCGACCTGCGGATTATGGCTCGGAAGAACCCTGACAACAACGCCACTCTGTTGAATAATGCTTTTCGTGCAGCCACAGGACGTCGTGTTACGACTCAAACCGCGTGCAACTTGACTCCCAACGTCCATGTCGAGGTCCATCTTTTCAACCACGACACCATGCAGCGCAGCACAGATGGGCTCAACAACATGCCGAATGGACCGCTCAGGATTGGTATCACGTTCTCTTCACCGATGAGTCTCGCATATGCCTCCAACCGGACAATCGTCGGAGACGTCTTTGGAGGCAACCCGATCACGCTAAACGCCTTAGACACACTGTCCAGCGAGGGTAGCAAGGTGGGCCGGCCGGGGTGGCCGAGCGGTTCTAGGCACTTCAGTCTGGAACCGCGCGACCGCTACGGTCGCAGGTTCGAATCCTGCCTCGGGCGTGGATGTGTGTGATGTCCTTAGGTTAGTTAGGTTTAAGTAGTTCTAAGTTCTAGGGGACTGATGACCTCAGATGTTAAGACCCATAGTGCTCAGAGCCATTTGAACAATTTTTTTGTAGCAAGGTGGAGATTCCCTGATATTTTGGAGTGTCATATTATGATACCGACGTACGCCGCTGGTGGTCATGGAAGGCGCCGTAACGGCTGTACGATACGTGAATGCCATCCTCCAATCGATAAAGCAACGATATCGCCAGTATAGTGGGGAGGCATTCGTCTCCATGGACGACAATTAGCGCCCACATCGAGCACATCTTGTGAATGACTTCCTTCAGGATAACGACAACACTCGACCACAGTGGCCAGCATGTTCTGGAGACGTGAACTCTACCGAACATGCCTGGGATAGTTTGAAAATGGCTGTTTATGGACGACGTGACCCACCAGCCACTCTGAGAGATCTACGCCGAATCGCCGTTGAGGTGTGGGACAATCTGGACCAACAGTGCCTTGATCAACTTGTGGATAGTATGCCACGACGAATACAGGCATTAGAGGTACCGGTGTGTACAGCAGTCTGGACCACCACCTCTGAAGGTCTCACTGTATGGTAGTACAACGTGCAATGTGTGGTTTTCATGAGCAATAAGAAGGGCGGTAATGACGTTTATGTTGGTCTCTATTCCAATTTTCTGTACAGGTTCCGGAACTCTCGGAACCGAGGTGATGCAAATCTTTTTTTGATGTGTGTAGCTTACATGTGCGGAAGATAGTTCCGTCCTGTGGGCGGGGAGAATGCCACAACTTCTTACTACTCGCCTGCACTTTTAAGGTGTTAGACATGCGTACAGTTTTAATAATAATATCAATAAAATGCTTTTGTATAATGGAAATGGAAATGAGCGTTTGGCGTCATTGGCCGGGAGGCCACTTACGGGGCAGATCCGGCCGCCTTGGTGCAGGTCTTATTACAGTCGACGCCACAATGGGCGACCTGCGCGCCGGATGGGGATAAAATGATGATAAAGACAACACAATACCCACTCTCTGAGCGGAGAAAATCCCCGGCCCCAGCCGGGAATCCAACCCGGTCTCCTTAGGACGGCAGTCCGTCATGCTGACCATTCACCTATCTTCTTTTTTTTTTAGTCTCATTTTGTTCGCATTTGCTCGTTGCACCTGGTCGGAGCGGACGTCGGAACACATCCGTTTAAGTTCGTTGTTGATCAGTTAACTCAGTTTTGGCAGCTAACTCCCTTGCCGAACGCGCTGAGCTACCATGCCGGCTCCTATCGGGGCGAAACTTTAATGTAATAACAATTGTTTGTTTGTCGTTTAGTTTAGTACGTCACTTTAGCATATAGTAAAAGACAAGAAATTGCAGTTCAGAGAGATATAGCATTTGAAAAGGAATCGTCCTCAAATCTGAGAAGAGCACGTCCAATGCAAGTAATTTAAGAACTATAACAGCAGTCAACTCTCACAAATTTCAGAATATCGTGATGTACTCAGTATAACATCGAAGTGCGCACTCAGCATTATCTGAGTTTTCTTGGATCCATCTTGGACTCGCGACAGCCGACGATCAAACAGTATGTAGAACAAAGATCAAACAACAGTCATGTTTCAGGCACATTTAAATATGTTCTCATCTTCTTTTTTTTATGCTACCGGATTCAGCACTTCACTGGTGCCATCCTCAGGCCCCTAGGCACACTAGTAAGGAAAAAAATTGGTGGTAAGTTCGTATGGGACCAAACTGCTGAGGTCATCAGTCCCTAGGCTTACACACTACTTAATCTAACTTAAACTAACGTAGGCTAAGAACAACACACACACCCATGCCCGAGGGAGGACTCGAACCTCCGACGGTAGGAGGACGCACCGTGGCAAGGCGCCACAGACCGCATGGCTATTCTGTTATTTCTTTTTTCTTAGTGGAGGATCTTTGCCTTTCCGTTTCTTCTAACCGAACTTCCTGTCTGCCAGTAGACTCAGGAACCGTGTCGGATTTTGTTGTCGATAGCTGGTAAAGTCAGGCTGAGCTTGTGCGGCTTTACCTGGCCAGAACTTTACTGGTATGGTATCCACGTGGGAAGGCCCTCCAACATTCAGTGGAAGAATATTCTGTGTTAAATGTAGCTTCGAACTGACAGAATTCCTTGCCATTTTCGAAAACCTTAGTTTTCATGCTAGTGTGTTCTCTAGAAGTTAACTATGAAACTGGGGAAACTAATATGTGTAAAAATACAGGGTGAGCATTAAGACATTCTATGTTGTTAATGTTGTGGTCTTCAGTCCTGAGACTGGTTTGATGCAGCTCTCCATGCTACTCTATCCTGTGCAAGCTTCTTCATCTCCCAGTACCTACTGCAGCCTACATCCTTCTGAATGTGCTTAGTGTATTCGTCTCTTGGTCTCCCTCTACGATTTTTACCTTCCACGCTGCCCTCCAATACTAAATTGGTGATCCCTTGATGCCTCAGAACATGTCCTGCCAACCCATCCCTTCTTCTAGTTAAGTTGTACCACAAATTTCTCTTCTCTCCAATTCTATTCAATACCTCCTCATTAGTTATGTGGTCTACTCATCTAATCTTCAGCATTCTTCTGTAGCACCACATTTCGAAGGCTTCTATTGTATTCTTGTCTAAACTATTTATCGTCCATGTTTCACTTCCATACATGGCTACACTCCATACAAATACTTTCAGAAACACTTCCTCACACTTAAATCTATACTCAATGTTAACAAATTTCTCTTCTTCAGAAACGCTTTCCTTGCCATTGCCAGTCTACATTTTATATCCTCTCTACTTCGACCATCATCAGTTATTTTGCTCCACAAACAGCAAAACTCCTTTACTACTTTAAGTGTCTCATTTCCTAGTCTAATTCCCTCAGCAA
The DNA here is from genome assembly GCF_021461395.2 of Schistocerca americana. Taxonomy (NCBI): domain Eukaryota; kingdom Metazoa; phylum Arthropoda; class Insecta; order Orthoptera; family Acrididae; genus Schistocerca; species Schistocerca americana. The sequence continues at coordinate 161,501,405 of NC_060121.1, read as the reverse complement.
CACCCGACTTAATTCAACTACATTCCATCATCCTCGTTTTGCTTTTGTAGATGTTCATCTTATATCCTCCTTGCAGGACACTGTCCATTCCGTTCAATTGCTCATCCAAGTCCTTTGCTGTCTGTGACAGAATTACAATGTCATCGGCGAACCTCAAAGTTTTTATTTCTTCTCCATAATTACTAAAATTTATTTCTAAAGATATATGCTGCGAACAGCTGTGTGGTTTTTTACAAATGGTACCTGAACTCATAAACGTTTTCATGGCTGTACTTTCATATGTGCTCCGTTTGCTGCCCGTAGAAGGTCTAGACGATACGCAGCTTCTCTATATGTCTTTTGCCAACATCTCTGGCATCACCTGCTGTCAGCAAATCGCATTCGTGCTGTAAGATAGTAGGCTCACTGGAAAAGAAAGGTGTATTAAGCCGCACAACACATTCGTTTCCGGGTTGTCCCTTATGTGATGTGTGTGTGTGTGTGTGTGTGTGTGTGTGTGTGTGTCCTTCGATCCCCAGTTTCGGACATTACGCCTGTTTACTTTGTAGGAGCTGTTAAAAGTGGCTTCATGGGAGAAATAAATGTTATTGAGGTAGTCATTATCTGCGACGATTGGTTCCAGTATGCTCCTAGCAAACTCAGCACATCTGGGCGAATCACCTGGCGGGAAATCATGCAAGAATTGCACAGTAGCTGCATGGAAATGCAGAAGTCTGTCTGAAATCTTCATCACACTGCTCTAAAGTATGTCTTTTTCTGTCGGAAGAGTATGCGGCGATTTCCACGGACTGCGTTGAAATGTTGTACGCACGATACAACCGTGTCGCCGCTGACTTCAGGCCTGCCGCTTCTTGCCTCATCACCAACTCCGTCAGTCACTTTAAACTTTTCATACCATTCTTTGACGCTACTCACTTGTTGCTAATCTCGACCATAGGCACTTCGCAATTGTCGCTGAAGTGTGATAGGCAAACCAAAAAGCATATTGTGCTTTATGCTGCATAGACGTCACGCTAACAGCAGCACTCCTAAATTACGCGCCGCGCGGGATTAGCCGAGCGGTCTTAGGCGCTGCAGTCATGGATTGTGCGGCTGGTCCCAACGGAGGTTCGAGTTCTCCCTCGGGCATGGGTGTGTGTGTTTGTCCTTAGGATGATTTCGGTTAAGTAGTGTGTAAGCTTAGGGACTGAAGACCCATAAGATTTCACACACACCTCCTAAATTGCGCCACATGAGAGAGCGAGCGAAAGGAAATCAGATGCTGTCAGGGAAGATGTAAAAGTACATACGCAAAAAGTTCATGCGTTACGCTACCGTTAGCAGCAAATCGCATCGCCATACGAGGGGGTACACAAAAAAAAGAAAAAACGGAATTAAATTGCCGTGTGTAGTACGCACTTCTGCCGCTTGGCCTGTATAGCAGTTCAGTGCCGCCTGTGTTGTCCACCTGGCTTGTTCTGTTCATCTGCAGTGATTGTTTTTGCTAGTGCTGTTTTGTTGCTGTTTCGTTTTTCGTTATGGTAGTTGTAAGTGATCAAGTCTCGAAAACTGACATACGGCCGGGAGAGCGGTGTGCTGACCACATTTCCCTCCATATCAGCATCCAGTGACGCCTATAGGCTGAGGAAGGCACGGCGGCCGGTCGGTGTCGTTGGGCCTACATGGCCTGTTCGGGAGGAGTTTAGGTTTTTTTTTTTTTTTTTTTTTTTAATTGTGAGTGAACTATGTCCAACTGTGAAATTCTGTTTTCTACTCGGTAATAATGCTGCTGAAACTGTTTTAATATTGAAAACAGCTCACCAACGTGACGATATGCGAGAAACTCAAGTGTTCGAGTGGTTTGCTTTGTTTAAAAAATGGCGACATGTTGATTGATGACAAATCTCGTTCTGGACGTCAGTCTACTGCCCGGATCGACGAAAACAGTGAAAAAACTCGAGAGCTTGTTCTCACTGACCATCGACAGACAATTGATCAACTGTCAGAGGTTGCGCAACGGTGTTCGTCAAAAGTGACCCGATTTGTGACAGACTGGAAACTGGTTCATCCACCACAACAACGCACCTGCACACACAGCCATCTCTGTTAGAGAGATTTTGGCTAAAAATTGTGTGGTTCCCGTGTCCCTCGCACCTTACTCGCCTAACCTGGCTGCGTGCAACTTTTTCTTATTTCCTAGTATGAGAAGTTGCATGAAAGGACACCGATTTGACAACATTGAAGCAGTCAAGAAAAACAAGGAGAGAGGAGTTATCGACCATTTCTAAAGATGTCTACAAGAAATGTTTCGAACAGTGGAAGCACCGGTGAGACAAATGTAATTGTTGTAAAGGAGAGCATCTTGCAGACACTTTGTGAAACTGGAGCACATAATGCACAATGTGGTGAGCTGACCCATGACTAATTTGTAAACATGCTGCAATATCATTCAGTGTCACTCGGCGGTTTTCTTTCACTATGGTTTCAACTGCTGCAATGGTCTGTGGAGTCACAAATCGTTGTGCCTGACCTGGACGAGCAGCATCTTCCACTGAAGTCACACCATCTATGAACTTCCTACTCCATTCGTAGACTTGCTGCTGTGACAAACATGCATCACCGTGCTGAACCTTGATTCGTCGATGAATTTCAGTAGGTTACCCTCCGCCACACGCCGTCAGGTGGCTTGCGGAGTATGGATGTAGATGTAGATTTTGAAGGGGATTAAGTTGATTTGTAAACAATTTGAGAATATATAGCTTTCAAAAAGTAATTCAGGTTTTTTTTGGGTACCCCCTCGTATCTAGCATAGTCCCTAAGAAATAAATTTATGTAATCAGTTAAAGAGCCTTTGCTCGCCCTGTATAGCTCGAATGCGTTTTGGGGGACTCGTGATCCTCTTGGATCTGCGCCTGATTCAACGGCACGCTAGAAGTGCGAGCCTTCCTTTTTAAGTTTCCATACCTCAATCGATAAAAACATATAGGATCACCTTGTCTGCCTGTTCCACATTTCAGAATCCTTTCGGTCAGGAACGCCAGCTGCCCTGCCACGGCGTTAACACCGGTTGCCGTCAGATCATCGAAGCGCTGTTGGGCTGGGCTAGCACTAGGATGGGTGACCGTCCCGTCTGTCGGTCGCTGGTAGCAAGCGGGGTGCCTCAGATTCGTGAGGCAAACTGACGAATTACTTGACTCGGAAGTAGCGGGTAGGGTCATGAAAACTACGAGAGTGAGTCAAATGAAAACCTTAAACTTCTAGTAACAAATCGAAATTTCGCGCCGTTATCCTGTAAGTTGGTAAGCGTGCTACAAACAGCGTGCAGAATGGCCAGTAGGTGGCAGCATAGTGCAGATGCACACATACCGTCGCAGTATCAGTATAAAGATGGCCGCCCCACTTGCGACATGCACCAGGGTAGAACAGCGTTCTGTTATTCGGTTTCTGTGTAGTGAAGGTGTGAAACCTATTGAAATTCATCGACGAGTGAAAGTTCAGTAAGGTGATGCATATTTGTCATAGCAGCCAGTCTACGAATAGAGTTCGTAGATGGTGTGACATCAGTGGAGGATGCTGCTCGTCCAGGTCAGGCACAACGATTTGTGACTCCACAGAACATTGCAGCAGTTGAAGCCATAATGAAGGAAAACCGCCGAGTGACACTGAATGACATTGCAGCATGTTTACCGATTAGTCATGGGTCAGCACACCACATTGTGCATGATGTGCTCCAGTTTCACAAAGTGTCTGCAAGATGGGTGCCACGACAGCTGACTCCTGAAATGAGAGAACGACGTGTTGATGCTTGTGAAGAACTTCTTCGGCACTATGAACGAGAAGGTGATGGCTTCCTTTCAAGAATCGTTACTGGGGACGAAACCCGGGTTCACTTCCACCAACCGGAAATGAGGAGAGCCAGCAAGGAATGGCGCCATTCCTTATCACCAAAACCAAAGAAGTTTCGAACAGAACCATCAGCAGCGAAGGTTATGTTGACTCTTAAAAAATATTTAAGTTTGTCATTTGACTCACCCTCGTAACAACGGCCAGGAGAGCGGTGCGCTGGTCACGTGGCCTCCATATCCGTATCCAGTTAAGCCAATAGGCTGACGATGACACGGCGGTCGTCGGAAAGTTGGGCCTTCTGAGACCTGTTCGGATGGAGTTTATAGCTTTTTTATTTCAGGATCAGGTAGGCGTATCAAGTAGAAATTTATGTCATGTATTAAGGTGTACCGTCCCTTGGCGATATAAGTAAACCTTAGCTTCTAGGTCAATGCAGTCTAAAGATACGGCCGTTTATGTAATATATTTTGATACTCGCAAACTGACTCATTAAAACTTACAGGACACCACCTGTTTACCTAGAGTCATGAAATCTGTTAACAAGCTAGTTTTCACACCATAACCAAAGCAAACAAAATCTGAAAATTGTTGATTTGTAGTTATACGAAAGAAAATATTTTGTCATTTGTCATCAGACCGTCTGTCCATATGCTAAGACACCTTTTTAACAGGTACGGGTAGACATTTCAAGTTGAAATTTGTGTCACTCACTAAGGTCTATCGCACCTTGGCGATATAATAAACGTTAGCTTCTAGATCAACACAGTGAGTAGATATGGCCATTTATGTCCCAAATTTTGATACTCGCAAACTCATTCACCAAAACCTACAGCGTTTTTTCCATTAGAATTTGCCAAGAAGCACAGTTTCACTGCATAAGTAAAGGAAAGTATTCTAAAACCGTGAATTTATAATTGTATCACATAAAGGAAATTAAAGAGATCTTTGGAGAAAAGAGAACCGCTTGTATGAATATCAAGAGCGCCGATGGAAACGCAATTCTAAGCAAAGAAGGGAAAGCACAAAGGCGTAAGGAGTATATAGAGGGTCTTAGACAACATTCAATTAGAACTACTGACAGCCTTGGAGAGCCAGTCCTGACAAAACTTTACCACCTGGTGAGGAAGATGTATGAGACAGGCGAAATACCCTCAGACTTCAAGAAAAATATAATAATTCCAATCCCAAAGAAAGCAGGTCTTGACAGATGTGAAAATTACCGAGCTATCAGCTTAATGAGTCACGGCTGCAAAATAGTAACACGAATTCTTTACAGACGAATGGAAAAACTGGTAGAAGCCGACCTAGGGGAAGATCAGTTTGAATTCCATAGAAATGTTGGAAAACGTGAGGCAATACTGACCCTACAACTTACCTTAGAAAATAGATTAAGGAAAGGTAAACCTACGTTTCTATCATTTGTAGACTTAGAGAAAGCTTTTGACAATGTTGACTGGAATACTCTCTTTCAAATTCTGAAGGTGGCAGGGGTAAAATACAGGGAGCGAAAGGCTATTTACAATTTGTACACAAATCAGATGGCAGTTATGAGTCGAGGGCACGAAAGGGAAGCAGTGATTGGAAAGGGAGTGATACAGGGTTGTAGCCTATCCCCGAAGTTATTCAGTCTGTATATTGAGCAAGAAGTAAAGAAAACAAAAGATAAATTCGGAGTAGGAATTAAAATCCATGGAGAAGAAATAAAAACTTTGAGGTTCGCCGATGACATTGTAATTCTGTCAGAGACAGCAAAGGACTTGGAAGAGCAGTTGAACGGAATGGACAGTGTCTTGAAAGGAGGATATAAGATGAACATCAACAAAAGCAAAACGATGATAATGGAATGTAGTCAAATTAAGTCGGGTGATGCTGAGGGAATTAGATTAGGAAGTGAGACACTTAAAGTAGTAAAGGAGTTTTGCTATTTGGGGAGCAAAATAACCGATGATGGTCGAAGTAGAGAGGATATAAAATGTAGACTGGCAATGGGAAGGAAAGCGTTTCTGAAGAAGAGAAATTTGCTAACATCGAGTATACATTTAAATGTGAGGAAGTCTTTTCTGAAAGTATTTGTATGGGGTGTCGCCATGTATGGGAGTGAAACGTTAGTTTGGACAAGAAGAGAATAGAAACTTTCGAAATGTGGTGCAACAGAAGAATGCTGAAGATTAGATGGATAGATCACATAACTAATGAGGAGGTATTGAATAGAATTGGGGAGAAGAGGAGTTTGTGGCACAACTTGACTAGAAGAGGGGATCGGTTGGTAGGACATATTCTGAGGCATCAAGGGCTCACCAATTTAGTATTGAAGGGCTGCGTGGAGGGTAAAAATCGTAGAGGGAGACCAAGAGGTGAATACACTAAACAGATTCAGAAGGATGTAGGTTGCAGTAGGTACTGGGAGATGAAGAAGATTGCACAGGATAGAGTAGCATGGAGAGCTGCATCAGACCAGTCTCTGGACTGAAGACCACAACAACAACAACATCACATGAAGTTTTTTTTTCATTTTTTATCTGTCTGTCTATGCGTCTGTTAAGCTCTTTTCTCGGGAACGGACAAACTTATCAAGTTCAAATGTATGTGACATTTAGAGTTTACAGTCCCTCGGCGATGTAAGAAAGTGAAGCTTCTAAGTCGATGCAGTGGCATTTACGCCACATATTTTAACACTCTCAAACTCACTCATTAAAAGCGACAGGGTACTTCCCCTTGACGTAGAATCAAGAAATTTTGCAAGAAGGTAGGTTGCACCATACAAGTAATGGGAAAAAAATCAGAAAATTGCTGTTTTGTAATTATATGCCACGGAAAGATATTCTTTTGTCAATTGTTATGCGACTTCAGACTTGGAATTAAAACATTCGCGAAAGTCTTGGAATCCCTGGGACCAATATCTTGACCGTATCGATGTCGATAACATGCAAAAGTCGTCGAGATTCTCGGTTTCCGGGATGGACGAACTGCCTATATATACACAATTAAGTTTGCACGGAACCATCAGTGCACGAGTGCTGCTCACACCTGGCCAACTTTTTTTTTTTTTTTTTTTTTTTTTTTTTTTTTTTTTTTTTTTTTAATACAGTATGTCAACCGGCAGTGTTGCAGTAGATAACGTGGCTGATGATCCCTATTAACAACAAAAATCAAAACTAAATGGACGCTACATAGCCTCTATACCAGTAACGCGTTGTTCTAACCCCAGACACGTTCGACGGAGTCTGCATCTCGTGCGGCGTCGCGTGACCAGACCGGCTGCGCCGGGCGCAAGATACAGTGTTCAGGGTTAGCATACAGACGTAAGCACGGCCCTTATGTAAGGGCTCGCTCGCGTCAGCTAGCGTGTCAGGGGGCACACCCAAGGGCGACCTTCTGCGGAGTCGTTCCTCGTGTCGCAAACACTTGGGAGTCACTGATAACTGCTCCAGAGGTTCCGCTTTGTTTGGTCGCTGCAAGGCGGTTATGTCTTTGGCCGTGGAAGATGCTGAATAGGTGCGGAATGAGACTCAAATTCCCTTCAGTCCAACGTACACTGAACTCGGCGTCTCGCAATATGCACTTCAAGGTAGCGTGAAGGGATTCTCAGTCTCACCAAAGGTACCGTTTGTCACGGCTCTGGAATGCAAAGTGACAGGGGGCTATTCGTTGTACGTGCCAAAATGTAACGTATGAGCCGTGAGAGTGAAAGACTTGTCATTTATCAGTTCGTTGCTTTTCCCTGCGAAGTTCTCGAGCTACCAGTCGAGCGAGTTCGTCGAAATGGCTCGTAACTTCTGTGAGTAGTCCACCAGATCGGCTGAGTGGTAACGTGTTTGCCTACCATTCACTCGGCCCGGGTTCGGCTCCCAGCAGGATTGGGGATTTTCTTCGCTCGTGGACTGGGTGTTGTGTTGTCATCATTCTTTCATGATCAACACCGACGCGTAAGTCACTCAGTGTGGCGTCAACTGAAATAAGACTTGCAACCCGGCGGACGAACTTTCCTGGTTGGGACCTCCTGGTCAACAATGACACACGATCATTTCACTTCTGTGAGTATCACATCCATCATCTCTTTGTGAAACTGCTCGCCAGAAGTAGGTGGGAGAGACAGTCATGGGTAATTCGAAGACTTCATCCCGTTAGAAGGTCGGGAACCGTGGTGATGCAGTTCGTTTAAGGCCTTGCGTCCGGCGCCAGCCATGTAGTGATGGGTTCAAGCCGCACATTTGGCTGTTGGCTATATTAAGGCTCGGCGACCGTGCGTTAATTCTGTAGATTACACACATTAATTATAAAATAATAGCACTTGTATGTGGCATTTGTAAATTGATAATAAACAAAGGGATTAAGTGCACCAGCTGCAGGATTATAACTACAGGACGATACAACTAGACAGAACAGATGTCGGTTGTTTATTACTTCTACATCTACAGGGATACTCTGCAAATCATATTTAAGTGCCTGGCCGAGGATTCATCGAACCACCTTCACAATTCTCTATTATTCCAATGTCGTATAGCGCTCGGAAAGAACTAACACCTATATCTTTCCGTACGAGCTCTGATTTCCCTTATTTTATCGTAGTGATCGTTCCTCCCTATGTAGGTCGGTGTTAACAAAATATTTTCGCATTCAGAGGAGAAAGTTGGTGATTGGAATTTCACGAGAAGATTCCGTCGCAATGGAAAACGCATTTGTCTTAACGATATCCAGCCCAAATCCTGTATCATTTCTGTGACACTCTCGCCAATATTTCGCGATAATACAGAACGTGCTGGCCTTTTTTGAACGTTTTCGATGTACTCCGTCAGACCTATCTGGTAAAGATCGCACACCGCGTAGCAGTATTCTAAAAGAGGGCGGACAAGCGTAGTGTAGGCAGTCTCCTTAGTAGATCTGTTACATTTTCTAAGTGTCCTGCCAATAAAAGGCAGTCTTTGGTTAGCCTTCCCCACAACATTTTCTATGTGTTCCTTCCAATTTAAATTGTTCGTAATTGTAATTCCTAGGTATTTAGTTGAATTTACGGCCATTATATTTGACTGATTTATCGTGTAACCGAAGTTTAACGGGTTCCTTTTAGCACTCATGTGGATGACCTCACACTTTCCGTTATTTAGTGGTCAACTCCCAATTTTCGCACCATTCAGATATCTTTTCTAAATCGTTTTGCAATTTGATTTGATTATCTGATTACTTTATTAGTCGATAAACGACAGCGTCATCTGCAAACAACCTAAGACGGCTGCTCAGATTGTCTCCCAAATCGTTTATAGAGAGAAGGAACAGCAAAGGGCCTATAACACTACCTTGTGGAACGCCAGAAATCACTTCTGTTTTACTCGATGACTTTCCGTCAATTACTACGAACTGTGCCTCTCTAACAGGAAATCACAAATCCAGGCACATAACTGTGACGATATTCCATAAGCACGCAATTTCACTACAAGCCCCTTGTGCGGTACAGTGTCAAAAGCCTTCCGGAAATCCAGAAATACCGAATTACAGCAAACTACGAAATATAAAAACATATTGCGTATATCACTGGACAGTGGAAAGTTCAAAGTTTAATGTTCGCACTGACACTATGCCGTATTCTCAACAAGGGCACCATACGTTGCTCGAGATACATCCATTTCGTTCCACACACGAATCAACAGGTCCCTGTTTACTGAATTAATAGCTTGAATTCTTCGATCCCTCACATCTTGAGAAGTAGCTGCAATAGCTGGAACAAAGAAACTCCGTCTTTTATGTTCTCACAGAAGAAAAATCGTTAAGTGTGAGGTCTGGTAAACTGGAAGGCCGAAAACAATGAACAAGATCTTGTTTTCCACATCATCTAAACCAACATTGTGGGATCGTGTTGTTAAGATAACGCCGCACCTCAAGATGAAAGTGAAGCGAAGCGCTGTCACGCATAAAAACGAAATCATTGGAATCATCGTAAAGTTGAGGAAACAACCAGTTTTTCAGCAAGTTCAAGTATGACATTCCTCTCACAGTTTCCTCCCGAAATAGGAAAGTCTATAAACTTTGTGAACAGAAACGGCGGAAAAAAGACATTGTTTTGCTGAGTCTCTTTCATCTTTGACGACGACGCCAAGATTTTGTGACCCCCCAAATCCTTATACTATTGCGGCTTACTTTAACTTGATAGGTGATTCGTCCGAAAAGATGAGTCGTTCGGGAAAATGTGCCTTCCACCAAATCCTCGAGAAGTGAAATGCAAACTTCGTACCTTTGTTATGCTCGCCGGGACTCAGTTGCGGCAGTAATTGCTGTGTGTAAGGGTTCATATGCAGCGTCGCTTCAGAAAACTTCGCACTGTTGTTTGAGGAAGTCGAAGTTCCTAGCGTGCTTATCTCGTGGACTTCCGAGGGCTCCGCGTGAATCCATCTCGGATACACTCGACATTTTTATCGGACATGCGTGGACGCCCAGTGCTCTTCCCTTCGCATATGCAACCAACGTCCAAGAATTTTGAATGTCAGTCATATAATCTGCAATGACCTGAAAAGGTCTGAGTGAACCCCGCTTACCAAAAGCTCTCAGCAGACTCGTACAACGAGCGATCCAAGTGCCAGCCTCGCCCTACAGCGCATAATTTCGGCTGTCTGACAGGAAGCAATGTTACCACTATGGCAAGGTCCAAGGCCGTTGGCGGTGAGTCCTACCACGAGCTATAAATTTCTCTAAATTACTCGTAGTGGTCATTTCATGAGCCACTTAAGAGGACGGAGGATTATGCCCGACCCTTCTTGGGCGCAACCTCTTGTAATTTTATCAATAAACCTCCGAACGATGCTCAAAGGTTCTCCTGTAGCAACAGTCGCTGGAATGTCTTGAGAATCTCCATAACCCTCTCATGCATACTAAGTGAACCCGTTGGGTCTTCCCTATCTCTTCTATCAATCGAGATGCTAACGATTCCTGACTGACGAGAAGTACTCATGAGTCGGTCGAACAAGTGCTTCCTTAGCCAGTGCCGGCCGCGGTGGTCTAGCGGTTCTAGGCGCTCAGTCCGGAACCGCGTGACCGCTACGGTCGCAGGTTCGAATCCTGCCTCGGGCATGGATGTGTGTGATGTCCTTAGGTTAGTTAGGTTTAAGTAGTTCTAAGTTCTAGGGGACTGATGACCACAGATGTTAAGTCCCATAGTGCTCAGAGCCGTTTGAACCATCCTTAGCCAGTCCTTCCGTGACTGAATTGCACTTCCGTAAGAATCTTCCACTGAATCTCAGACTGGCACTGTCAACCCTCTTTGTGTACTGATAATGAATAAAGGATTTAAGTACACCAGCTGCTGGAATATGACAACAGGGTGATTCAACAACAAAGAACAGATGTTAGTTGTTTATTACAGACAAACTATGAAAGATACAAACACATTGCGCATGTCACTGGATAGAGGAGGACTCAAAGTTTAATGTTCGCACACACACTATACCATACACACAACAAGTGCACTATACGTTGCTCGAGAAGCAAAGCGTGTATTGAAGAAATGTCGCCTTGTACGTGATTTGCTTTGCTGACTTCCAGACCACTAAAATCTGCACTTTATTTCACCACGTAAATGAAAAGCTTTCGTAAATGTGAAGACACTCTCAAATGGTTCAAATGGCTCTGAGCACTATGGGACTTAACATCTGTGGTCATCAGTCCCCTAGGTTTAGAACTAGTTAAACCTAACTAACCTAAGGACATCACACACATCCATGCCCGAGGCAGGATTCGAACCTGCGACCGTAGCAGCAGCGCGGTTCCAGACTGAAGCGTTTAGAGCCGCTCGGCCACAGCGGCCGGTGAAATTACTCTGTTCGTGTACAGGAGGACCGCGGTGCAAAAGCTTGTCCAGTCATCCTGCTCTTGGTATACGTCAGTTACTACAGCTGTATAGTGGAATGGTTGTGCAAAAAGGTCTGACCGATTTCATGCTCCATGATTCTTCAGTCGCTTCCCTGCTGAGCCTCATGTAAAGCTCTTCAGCCACAATTCGGAGGTTCCCCAGTACTTTGTCTGAGGGAAGAATGACTGTCAGTAAGAATAACAAGTAAAATTTCCGCCTGCTTAGCTGCGTGGTAACGTGCTCGCCTCCCATGCAAGCGCGCCAGGGTTCGATTCCCGGCCAGGTTGGAGATTTTCTCCGCTCGGGGACTGTGTCTTGTGCTGTCCTCATCATCATTTCATCCTCATCACCGGCGCGCAAGTCGCCCAATGTGGCCTCCACTGAAATAAGACTTGCGCTTGGCGGCCGAACTTCCCCGAATGGGAGCCTCCCTGCAAATGATGCCAATCGCTCATTTCCATTTTTACCAGTAGAAGGCTTACCTGCGTTCAGTGCCGGACGCAGCCACAATACATTCACCACCCACCAGCACCTGGACATGGATGCAGTCAGTCAACGACGGACCAGTCATCGCCAGGTACATACTTACGTCATAACTTGGCTGCCAGTGTTCGGTTTGCCTCAGAGTAAAAATAATTAAAAACCCTAGGAAAAAGTGAGTAATCTGCAGTAATATAATGAGCACATTATCGTTTTCTTGTTTCAGTTGCAATGATGGACACATACTGTTTTGTAAATGTGTGTAGTCAGTATGCCTATGCGGCACATGAGTCAGCGCGCATGGCCACAATGTGGAGGACCCGGCTTCAATTCCCAGTACTGCCATCGATTTTTCCTCATTGGGAGGACGGGAACGTGGTCCACGCAGCCGCCTGATGCTAACTGTGGAGCTAATTGACTGAGAAGTAGCAGCTCCGACATATGGGAAGGTGACAACGGCCGGAGATTCGTGTTCCGACCCAGCACCTACTAAACAAAAAACAAAAAAAAAACAAAAAAAAAGCCTCTGCACATAACGAGGCCCACGAGAAATACGGGCCCCACAAAGAACATGTGACGTCAGACTAGTCGGCTTGTTTGGCACTCTTGGTGAACCCTCGACTCTGTGCAGAGGCTTCACTGTAGAGAAAAGAGACTGTGGGGAATATTCACAAGGTATAGAGGTAGAGTTAGTCGCTGGGCACGGAGGGTGAGGTCATCAGAAGGCGGTTCGACTGAGCTCCACGATTTGCAGCGGTCGGGGAGACCACGCACGGCAGTTACATCTGACATGTTGCAGCCAGCTGATGTCATTCGTTAGGACAGACGCATTACGACTCGGCAGTTGGCGCTGCACCTGTCAATCAGCAAAGGAATATCACACAGAGAAGCACTGGCTCCGTCGCCAGGACAAGTATTGGTGCCGACAGGGCATACAAGCTCTTGTTTCGCACTGGAGGAAGGCCATAGAACGGGATGGACATTAGGTGGAAGAATAGGGTGTGTATATAAAACACCATTCTTTCATGTGTGTAATTCTCCTTATGTTCAATCAAGAATTGATGAACAAAAAAATGCTGTACATTACTTTCCTGGCAACCCTCTCAGTGGAGCTTACAATCATTCGCACTGCACGCTATATACTCTAAGTGAGTTCCTTTGTGAGTCTAATTATCATGTATTTGCATGTCAGTTGATGGAATACATTTTCTTCAAGACAACCTTGTCTTTATTTTCAAGGATTTACAGTCCGTCAGAAAATGAATGCAAGTACAAATCTGTGTAAACATATGTAAGTTACAAGTGCTTCTTATCAGGTCTTTCTTATCTTCATTCCTAGGTCTAATTTTCAGATACATGCCTGTGCACTAAAATTCCTTAATAAGCACGCAAACTGTTTGAGAATAACTATGTCCTTATGTTTCTGTTAATATACAGCACATAAATTGCAATGTTTCAGCTTTCTTAACACAGGATCACACAAATATTCTATAGAAAGCACTATCATACGAAATAGTTCGCAGTTATACAGGATACACAAACGTTTTTAATAGCTATATAAATCCACTACTGGTAATAATTACATTTCTTTGTTTCACGATAGCTTCTATGGTGCATTTCTGCACGTATCTACCATCAGGTTGTATGTGTGTGTGTGTCTGTGTCTGTGTATGTTTCAGTGTCTGTCTCTTTCTCTCTCTCTCTCTCCCTTTTTAGTGAAGTTATAATAATGTAGGTAACCATCACTTGATACGTTTATTTCTCATCATTGCTAATATATAATATCTAGACGCTTTAGAATACCAAATACATGTCTTTTACCATGGCACAAGTTATCTTCTTTCCTCTTCCAGTTGTTTTCAGTTACTGATGCGTCATGGTAACTTGTAAAGTTACGTTCCTTCATGGAGTAGTTCTCTGTCTTTGAGCTGGGAGTCTTGTTCTGTTCTTACAGCTGGACAGTAACTTTATTTATGTAGAGTCATTACACAGTCATAATGTTGATATTACAAGAGAAGGACTTCATCATCTTACATGGACAACTCTTGCAGTGCTCTGATAAATCTGGTGAGAAGTATAAAAACCTTGTTTAAAACACCTAGTGCAATTCTCATTATTTGTTCATTGTTATTTGCAGGTATGACATATCCGTTTTTAAATGGATGCTACTCCTTGGCAAACACAAAAATGGGATGAAAGAACGACCATAATCGAACCCAGGTGCAGTTTCATTGCCATTCCCAGACTGTCCCTCCCACTTCTCAAAAGAAGAGAGCAGATTGAAGAAGCAGGGGAGAAAAAGCTGAGGCTTGAAAATGAGCAGCCAGCTGGACTATTACAGTATAGTTTGTCGACTCAAAGCTTTCAGCTTCCGTTCTGTAGCGATGAAACATATTCTATTTCAACATATTTCCTATATATAATTAGTAACGACGTATATAGAAACCATTAATTTTCAATCGTAATGTTTCCGGTTTACATACCTTTCAACATGCAGGCTTTCATTTCGAATTGATTTACACAGGATTATAAGTAATCCCAAACAAAAGGAAACATTCGCACCTAAAGTACTTATATCTATCTTTAGTTTCGTTTTACTGGTGTATGTACTTTGTGCCACAGTGTTTAACAGCTTTGAATGATATTTTGTAATGTAATGAAACTTACAACTTACACTACTCTTTATTATATTAACTTGCAGATTTAAATAAGTAGGTATGAATGGTTACGATACAATTTACATTTAGAGAATATATTAGTACCATACCCAAAAAATTGAATCCTTAGCTTCCATAATTACTGAGAAAAGTTGCCTGTTCAACAAAAAACAAATGCGTTGACAAATGGTCTACAATTTTTGCAACATTTTTGATGTAATTCTGTTACATGAGCTGGATTTTCACTGTCACTAAACATTACTTCCACATGTTTCATTTCCACAACTTTCATAATTTGTCTACCTGGTTTCTTACATTGCGTTATTTACACTTTGATTTTATGTTCAACAGCAGGAGCACCTCTTCAAAACGTCTCTGCCTCAGACAGATCTCTGAATACTGATTTTATGACGTCCATAGCAGCTTATAGCAGCCTATGGTGTCGTTTCCGAACTCACTTGAAAGCAATACGATTTTTTTCATAGGCTGCATTGTTATTTTTCTGGTGCATTCGCCTCAACAAATCTGCAGTAAAAATTCCATGCCTGTCTGAATTGTCGTTTCTACGAAAAACGTCTTTAGTCTGTCCATTGCCACTTATTTTGATAGTGACTGTACTGGGCCAGAAATGAAATAACACCATCAAGAATCACAATTTACTTTTAATTTTTAAAAAGCAATGCGTTTCAGATCCTATAAGTCTTCCACATGTATACATCTCGGTTGAATGTTTTGGTGAGTAAAGTCCTAATGAAACGTCAGATGTGGGCAAGTCTTCGTTTTTCCACCATCATGTTTTAACCGTTCGTTACTACGCTGTCCATCAGCTTATAAACTTTTCTGACTTTACCTAGCAGTTCAGTTTTTATGACGAAATGTGCGTAAAGTTGTGTTTAAATATGGCGACTCATAAATATTAGGCTACACTGTACTTCAGTCTGTGACCACAAACTGTTTTTGGAATTCACATTCCTTATTTCACGAAATCTCAACCGAATTATCAGATTTCAAACGTAACATAGAACTGGGGATACGCAACACAACCAAGATTCTGGAGAGGAGGGTTGGGGGGGGGGGGGGGCAATGTTCAATATCGCACTTCACGCGCTAGCCAAATACATCAGTGTTACTGACTGGTAAGACACATGTAAACTTTTTCTCGGACCAAATTAGCTTTTTGATTCATTTCTTCGACCATAGGTAGCGTGAGGCACAAAATTCCTAGAACGAAGTGCGGTGAACCAATGGCACGCGGCGTTACATATTATAATGCTTAAGTACTACTTTTATTTGCTATTTGTGACCCATTTGTGGTTGAAATCGCAGACAGATGCTGTAAAGTTGATGTTGTGAAATCCGTAACTTTTCAATCAGCGTGATACGTAACAGACGTGAATTCTTGCCCATTCCCAAGGTTACTAAATAATAAGGTTGGGCAGTAAGCGCTCAGCTCTGCCATTGGCTGGCCTAGTGACGTCAGCGTGGAAGCAAGCGCTCACAAGCAGACGACACGGCATGCGCGTTTACGTCAAGTTTTTGGCGAAAGATTTTGTTTATACTAGAAAGGAGATGCCTAAACTGCTTTTCTGCTGCTAAAATATTACAGTTAAAACTGATGAGTTATATTCTTTCGTAGATTATGCCTCACACATCGGTAAAATGTCAGATCACAACCACACTGACACACACTTGAAATTCGAAACCTCGGCTAAAATAAATCAGAAACTGTTCATTTAATCGCATTGAAATGAATTTACTTAAGAGCTCGAAATTGCACACACTTGTTTGTAAGAACAGCATTCCTTCTTTCTAAAGCCGCTATAGTATTCATCAAAGTAACTTTCTCTGTCTCTCAAAAAAAAAAAAAAAAAAAAAAAAAACCTGTCATCTGTACATGTGCTTTTATTATGATGTTTCTTATTTGGTGACAACTTTTCCAGAGTTTCCAGAGATTTCTTATGTAGTTCTCGTTTCTTATACCGTTTGATTCTGTCTTCTGTTGCGGGTGACACATTGACAGTCGCACTATTGCACGGCAAATTGCGCGAAGGAACTGCATCTGGCTTGAGCATTGTTTTTCGGGGCAAATTAAGCAATTCAGACTGTAAATCCCTTAAGTACTCTGTTTCTGTGAAATGTTGAGAACATATTCTTGCATGCGCAACATTTACACTGTCTTTCCTACAACATTTCTACAATCATACTTTTTGTAATGTTTCATTACGCGGGAAACTGTGATACATTACGTCAGTTCCCTTTGTGCTCCAGTTGTAGGAAAAACAGCCCGTTACAGCACAGCCTGGCATTGTAAAAATTAATTTTCTCACTCACTTGTAGATTCTCCAATAAGAATTTCGCAGGACGAACCATAAACTATAGAGCTGGCGAACACAATGTTGATTCCGCTGTCTACTATCGCTAACTATTTCAGTTTCGAATCAAATATCAATTACAGCAAAAACCGTTAACACTCCCGAATTCCGACTGTTTCCGCTGTTCATTGAGTACCTCAGAAGAAAGAACTCAATCAAAATACTTCTTCTAACACAAAACAACACAAGAAAAACAATCACACACAATTCGAACTGTGTACTGTTTGGCACAGCTGCTTCCACCGTGACGTCATGCGCACAACTGAGAAAACACGTTGCTTTCTGCGCATAGCTTTCTGCGCCCCCCTGGCCCATTCCATGTGTGGAATCTGTTTCAGTAATGAAGAAGACATTGGATAAACACTGTTTACTCCAAATATTACATGTAAGCAAATTATGCATTACAATTAAAACTAGTAAAATAATAGTCTACTCATTATTTCTCTTGTTTTTGACAACGTGAGCGTGAAGAAAAATAAAACATTCTCTCTTTCTAATTATTCGAGCTATAGCAGTGAAATTTTTATGGATAACCCATAATTTGATACTGGAGAACATTTGAAGAAATAGACATAAATGTTGTTAGCTTACAGACAAAAGCGAGTTCCATTAAAATTGTAAGGTAAACTTCTCATAACTTCCTGACAGCTCATCTGGAACGAGTGGGGCATTTGAAAGGAGAGGCTATATAAACTGTGAAGAACAATTTCATCATTCGCAAGTATTATTTTTCCCTTCTTCCGCTAACTGCTATTTAAAAGAAATTTTTGTACCAGATGAGATTCGCTTGTACACTGACGCAGAAAAATATCACTACACCGAGAGGAAGTTTTGCGACATAAACCGAAAGTTGGTAGCCGTAGCCGTATTTCTACATCTGAAAGATGCTGCGTATTCAAATTTCGCGCCAGTCGCGTAAGACTGGCTCTAGTAGCGCCACTACGAAGATGCGGATCAGGTTTGCTTTAAATACGCGCTGTAACGGTCGTGAGTGTTGGTTACGTTTGAAATTGAACGTGGTTAGTTGATCTCGGGCACGAATATCTGTAAGGCGACAAAGACACCATTATCAATACCTCGTTGTATTTGACCGAGATCCTGTAATAGGCTAGGAATATATTCACTTTACACGATTGCTGGCAGGGGTGGTCACGGGAATGTACCTCGTAATGTATGGCCACGTGGCACTGCCGAGGTATAATACCACCGTGTTCGACGTATGGGTCTGGCGCATCGTATTGCATCTGCAGCAGCAATTTGAGCAGCAGTTGGCACTACAGAAATCGGTTACTTGAAGAACAGCTCCGAACAGACGCCCTTTAGCTTTGGTTCCACTGACTCCCCCGCCATTTGCGACTTGGAGGGGAAAGCGGAGGTCTGTCGTGTTTTCTGATGAAAGGTGGACCTGCCTCGGTACCAGTGATGGCTGTGTGTTGGTTAGAACTCCAGTTAAGGGCCTGCAACCAACATGTCTGCGTTGTAGGCACACTGGACTTACACCGAGATTTATGCTCTGGTGAACGATTTCGTATGACAGCAGGAGCACTCTTGTGGTTGTCCCACGCACCCTGACTGTCTGTACGTCAGTGTGGTGATTCGACCTGCTGTGCTGCCATTCATGAACAGCATTCCAGGGGGTGTTTTCCAGCAGGATAACGATCGCCTACATACCACTGCTGTAACTCAACACGCTCTACAGAGTGTCGACATGTTCCCTTAGCATGCTCGATCACCATGTTTGTCTCCAATCCAGCACATATGAGTCATCATTGGAAAACAGCGTCAACCACAAACAGCATTAACCAGCGTCACCCACAAACAGCATTAACCATCCCTATGTTGGCCGACCTAGTGCTTCAGGCATGGAACTCCATCACACAATCTGACATCTCGCTCCTTTACCGCACAATGTATGCACGTTTGCATGCTTGCATTCAACATTATGGCGGTTAAACCGGTTATTAAGTGCCAGCATTTCACATTTGCAGTGGCTTATCTCGTGCTTACATTATCCGGTGTCCTTGAAATGTTAATCATTTAAACATGTTACCTGGAAAAATGTATTCCCTGAATTTCATTACTCTGCATTAATTACTTTTTGGTGTTGCCGTATTTCAGTAGGTGTATTTACAAAGCATCTCTGTGTTCACTGGTGTTTTCGCCTCTCGCTATCACGCTTTGAAGTCCAGTGCTTTTTCCCGCGTTTTTATCGGTGACTACAGTCGCTCAGTCTTCCCTTTGTGGCATTTGCGATTTTTTGCACTTCACTGCTCTTTTGTAAACTTCACATAAGTGCTTTCTTTTAAGAAACGGAACTGTAGTTTTACTTGTTCCATACTCAGCAATTGTGCAAACACATGTTTTCCGTCTCAAAGCCGCGCGGAGTGGCGGCGCGGTTTGAGGCGTCCTGTGCCGGACTGCGCGGCCCCTCCCGCCGGAGGTTCGAGTCCTCCCTCGGGCATGGGTGTGTGTGTGTTGTTCTTAGCATAAGTTAGTTACAGTCAGTTTAAGTAGTGTGTAAGTCTAGGGACCGATTACCTATGCAGTTTGGTCCCTTAGGAACTCACACACATTTGAACATTTTCCGTCCAAACCTCCGCTGACAACGAAGGGAAAGCAATGCAGTTTAAAGCATGTAAACAAGAGCAAGAGACACCAGTGGAGACAGAAGACGCTTTATAAATGCAGGGTAGCAGTTATTGACTTATATGAAATAAAATCACCATAAATTCTGAACGGTTCGCGTTAGGACGTTCAAAGTGCACGGTTGGCCATGGGGCATGATAGGAATTAGGATGCACATGCATGGTTTGGTTTAGCGACGAAGTCCATCCACATTCGGATGGGTTCGTCAACATGCAAAATTGGCCCATTTTTGGGACTGAGAATCCGCATTTCGCGATCGAGAAGTCTCTTCACCCTGAACAGGTGACTGAGTGGTGTGCAATGTCCAGTCACGGAATAATCGGTGCGATATTCCTTGATGGAACGGTGACTACCGGACGGTAAGTGATCATTTTGGAAGTGGAAGATGATTTCAACCCCATTATCCAAAGTAACTCTGTTTTCGACAAGATAAGATTCATGCAAGACGAATCTCGACTTCATAGAAGCAGGAGACTATATGATGTCCTGGAGGAGCGCTCTGGGGACCACCTTCTGGCTAGAGGCCACTGGCATGGGCCTCGATTGGCAGCCATAGTCTCCGGATATGAACACATGCGACTCCTTTTTGTGGGACCGTATTAAAGACATTAAAGACCTCAAAACCACTGGTTAACTGAAAACAGCCATTCAGGAGGTCATCGACAGCATAGATGTTCGGGCAATTGAGCAGATCGAGCAGAATTTCGCTATTCGTCAGCGCCACATCATCGCCAATGATGGCAGGCATATGGAACATGTCATAACCTAAATCCGAATATCTGTAGTGTCATTTACGTGACGAATAAAGTGTGTGCACGCCGTAGTTTGTAACTAATTTACGTTTTTTCTTCATATTGTTCAATAACTGACACTCTGTAGCACTGTTGGGGAACATGGCCGGGCAAATAAACATACAATACCATTTTGTTTCGAAACCGTTCAAAAGAGCTCAACAATAAGTCACAAATAAAACAGTCATGTCATTGCAAAGAGGAAATGTTGTCGTTCCATAAATCGTCAGAGAGTTTACATCGGTCTCCCCTTACCGAATAGACTGCGCTGCGCTGAAAGCGAGCCGACCTCAGACTACGTGCGATGACGTCACAGACAGGTGCTCAGGCTTTCTTTCGGCTGAACCCACGTCCCTCCACACGGCGTCAGAACGACGCCACTCGACAGGGTTGACACGGCGGCCGGTCGACTTCACGCGGTTCCTTGAACCTCGTAGCAAATTTTAGTTCTTTTTTTTAAATGTGTTGTGGCAACATAAAGTGGAATAAAATAGCAGTGGTCCAAAACAGAACTTTTTTACAAAAAGAATGGATTATAATGTAATTTACCGGGTGAGCAATAAAGAAAGAAAAGATTTCAGTTATTTATTGCAGACAAACTATAAAAGATAGAAACACACAGCGCATGACAAAGTTTTGACACAGCTACGCTCTTGTTTGTTTGAAGCAACATGGCGATTGCACTACTAAAGAGATTTTTTGTGGGAATTTGCGCGAAGTCAGTCCATAGTTCAAGTGCTACGTGTATTCCGCCGTCGATTCTGCAAGAAGCCGCGTATGCACAACCAGATTTCTGACTGGTATACAAAATTCATGGAAGTTGGTTGCGTATGCAGAGGGAAGAGCGCTGGTCAGTCGCGCACGTCTGATGAAAATATCGAGCGTATCTCAGATACGTTCACACGGATCCCTCACAAGTCCACGAGATGAGTAGGCCAGGAACTTCGACTTCCTCAGACAACAATGCGACGTGTTCTGAAACGACGCCTGCATATGAAGTCATACAAATTGCAGTTACTGCGACTATTGAGTCCTGGTGAACGTAACAGAAGGTACGAATTTTACATTTCACTTCTCCAGGATTTGGTGGAAGACACATTTTCCGAACGACGTATCTTTTCGGTTCAGACGAATCAGCGTTTCATCCGTTGGGTAAAGTAAGCGGCTATAGTATAAGAATTTCGGGGGTCACAAAATCTTGGCGTCGTTGTCGAACATGAAAGAGTCTCACCAACTGAATATGCCACTTCTGTTCAGAAAGTTTACGGACGTTTCTTTTTTGCAGAGGAAACTGTGACAGGAATGTCATACATGGACATGCTGCAAAACTGGTTGTTTCCTCAAATCCACGACGATTCAAATGATTACTTTTTTATCCATGACGGCATGCCGCCTCACTTTCACCTTGAGGTTGGATTAGAAGAAGTGGACAATAAGATCTTGTCCATTGTCTTTGGCCTCCGAGGTCGCCATATTATTTTTTCTGCCAGTGTACATAAAAGACAGTCTTCGTTCTACCTATAGCAGCTAGTCCTCAAAGTATGAGTAATCTAATTGTTCAAGGTGTCGATTCAGTAAACAGAGACCTGTTGATTTGTGTGTGAAATGAAATGGAGTACAATTTCCATTTTCTCGAAAAACGCACGGTGCTCTTGTTGAGTGCATCGTACAATGTCTGTGCCTCGATCGGGCTCCTTTCTGCGTCAGTATGCTGTTTAAAGAAAAAGTCAAAAACGTCAAAAAAACTCTGCTCTCAGCTAGATGATGCGTCATACTCCAGGCTCAAAAACTGCCATAGTGCTTAAAAAATTATAGATATACTGTATATACCATTAATTAAATTTAAGCCTGCCAGAATGTGAAGCTATTTGCGTGTCAGTAAACACCGAGTTAGACTGGACGTCAATGTAAGTATATGATAATTATTTTTTAAGGAAAAGAGAGATATTGAATATCCAAACATTCAGATATACTCACACGCAGTGTACCGTCAACGTGAAACAAAACCCAAGCGAGGCATGTACTGGCTAAAACAATGGACTCGCATTCGGGAAATGTGATGTTTGAATCGCAACAGGCCATCCAAGTTTAGATTTTCCATGGTTCCCTAATTTATTATCACTGAACGGAAGGGGCGTCGACTTATAAAAAATTTTAGGGGGGGCCATTCTGGGGGTCTTGCCCCGGGAAATTTTCTAAATTTTAAATGAAAAATAGTAAGTTTTATAGTTTTTCAAGCATTTTAGAGTCATATGATCAACATTAGAACCCCGAAAAGTTGACTCTCGATAACTCGACACTCCGGGAAACTCGACAAGCTTGAGACATTTTTTGGCTTTGAAAAAAAGAAACAAAACATAAACAAGCACAGTATTTTCGTAAAAAAATAATTTAATTTACAGTAATAATCATGCTTACAGACTATTACAGAGGAGGGAATATATGGCTCTGAAAAGACTGATATTATATTTAAATAAATCCTAAACTATCATTAAAAGCATAGAACATAAAATATTTCTGTCGTAGAATAATAGCACTTTGATTAATAAGTGAAATAGCTATTTTAAGCTTACTTTGAATAAGGCTCAGGGTTCATTAAGTAAAAACAATATCTCGAAGTTAATGCTTTAATCCAGTTAATAAAGTTAATATACACTCCTGGAAATTGAAATAAGAACACCGTGAATTCATTGTCCCAGGAAGGGGAAACTTTATTGACACATTCCTGGGGTCAGATACATCACATGATCACACTGACAGAACCACAGGCACATAGACACAGGCAACAGAGCATGCACAATGTCGGCACTAGTACAGTGTATATCCACCTTTCGCAGCAATGCAGGCTGCTATTCTCCCATGGAGACGATCGTAGAGATGCTGGATGTACTCCTGTGGAACGGCTTGCCATGCCATTTCCACCTGGCGCCTCAGTTGGACCAGCGTTCGTGCTGGACGTGCAGACCGCGTGAGACGACGCTTCATCCAGTCCCAAACATGCTCAATGGGGGACAGATCCGGAGATCTTGCTGGCCAGGGTAGTTGACTTACACCTTCTAGAGCACGTTGGGTGGCACGGGATACATGCGGACGTGCATTGTCCTGTTGGAACAGCAAGTTCCCTTGCCGGTCTAGGAATGGTAGAACGATGGGTTCGATGACGGTTTGGATGTACCGTGCACTATTCAGTGTCCCCTCGACGATCACCAGTGGTGTACGGCCAGTGTAGGAGATCGCTCCCCACACCATGATGCCGGGTGTTGGCCCTGTGTGCCTCGGTCGTATGCAGTCCTGATTGTGGCGCTCACCTGCACGGCGCCAAACACGCATACGACCATCATTGGCACCAAGGCAGAAGCGACTCTCATCGCTGAAGACGACACGTCTCCATTCGTCCCTCCATTCACGCCTGTCGCGACACCACTGGAGGCGGGCTGCACGATGTTGGGGCGTGAGCGGAAGACGGCCTAACGGTGGGCGGGACCGTAGCCCAGCTTCATGGAGACGGTTGCGAATGGTCCTCGCCGATACCCCAGGAGCAACAGTGTCCCTAATTTGCTGGGAAGTGGCGGTGCGGACCCCTACGGCACTGCGTAGGATCCTACGGTCTTGGCGTGCATCCGTGCGTCGCTGCGGTCCGGTCCCAGGTCGACGGGCACGTGCACCTTCCGCCGACCACTGGCGACAACATCGATGTACTGTGGAGACCTCACGCCCCACGTGTTGAGCAATTCGGCGGTACGTCCACCCGGCCTCCCGCATGCCCACTATACGCCCTCGCTCAAAGTCCGTCAACTGCCCATACGGTTCACGTCCACGCTGTCGCAGCATGCTACCAGTGTTAAAGACTGCGATGGAGCTCCGTATGCCACGGCAAACTGGCTGACACTGACGGCGGCGGTGCACAAATGCTGCGCAGCTAGCGCCATTCGACGGCCAACACCGCGGTTCCTGGTGTGTCCGCTGTGCCGTGCGTGTGATCATTGCTTGTACAGCCCTCTCGCAGTGTCCGGAGCAAGTATGGTGGGTCTGACACACCGGTGTCAATGTGTTCTTTTTTCCATTTCCAGGAGTGTAGTATGCCTAATACATTCAGTCAAAAAGTATGTAAATAGCGGGTCTTCCACCCTAAAAATATTTAAGTATTTGAAAACAACTGATATTGTTCTATAATAATACGGTAATACAGTACGAAACTAGTACTAATATTTCGAAACTGAAAATTTAATGTTATGTATGTATTTAATTCTCTATTTCATAAAGATTTTTAATACTGCTCTAAATGCCATTATTAGGGATAGAGTGTCTTTAGAAAGGTGCAAATGTCGACCGTCTAACTGGATTACTGATCGGATATCCAATTCATCCCAAACATCTAGGTAGGCATGAAGAACAGCCAAGTTGTTCAATCGCTTATGTCCCTTTGTTGATCGGAGATATGACTTCAGACGTCTAAGGGCGCTAAATGACCGTTCTGCTGTTGCTGTCGTGATTGCAACTACTTGGAGAAGCTTAATGCACTTCACTACTTCGCATAACATTTTTCCAACTGCAGCCTCTTGTGTTATGTACTTTCTTACATCACGCATGTTTTTTAAGACCAGTTGTTTTTTATTAGCGATATCGGCTAACATATTCAAGTATAAGCGCAGTCTCGCAATGTCTAGGTCATTTTTAAAAACTCAGTTGATTTTTCCAAATTTGTTTCACGTCTGTTTACTAAAAGCAAACACTCTTGTTTAACTGCAATGACCTGTGTGAGTCCAGTTGAAGAAAACCGCTCAGTAATGTTAGATTCCACCGTTTCACAAACTTCAATGTAAATAGCTTTGTAGTATGCCTCTGTGGTTTTGCAAGTGTGCAGTGAGCTGATTTCGTTGTTTTCATACATCTTTGGTATACTTCCATTCTGACAAAGTGAAGGATCATCAGCTTGTGAAGGTTTTTCGTTTAAACACAAGTCCCTAAAGTGTTCAAAACTATCACGTCTTCCATTCAATATACAAATGAAGCCCTCGTATATTTTTTCCAGATCAGCAACACTTAGATGAGATCACTGAATTTTTTCATTGACATCGTCTACTGGCTTCATTGCATGGCAACAAAGACGCAAAACGAAACAAGTCTTGAATTGTAACATTGACTCAAGGTAGCCTGCACATTTGTAACCTGCCTCTGTTTTGTCCTCTGCAGAAAATTGTTTCAAAAAACTCTAGAAGTTCTTCAAAGTTTTTCAATATTCTCAAGATACTAGAAACTCACATAGTCCATCGAGTCGGGCAAAGGGGTCGTGGACCAGCTTGGTCGTTGGCACTCTGACAGCACATGCTTCTGAAAAGTCCCATCCTTTAGTTGGTTTCCCTTATGGTGTTTATTAAGTCCTTGGCTAAGGCCATAATATCCCTCATAGACGTAAGATGGCGGGAGACTGTCTACAACTGCCTAGACTAAACTGTGAGCAGTGCAGTGCACATAAAATGCTTTTGGTTGTATATCCAAAACTTTTTTAGTCCTTTGAACTTACCTCTCATATTCGAGGCACCATCATAGCACTGTCCTCTTAAATTATCTATCGACAAATCAAGAAAAGCAAAAATGTCTTTCAAAATATTAAACACAGTTTGCGATTCAGTGGTGGGGGTCTCGTATAATCCAACAAAGTCTTCCATTGATGGTTAAGGAATCATCGACAGTACGAATACAAAATGACACTTGTTCGTGAATGGAAGAATCACGTGTTTCGTCAACCATTATAGAAAAATGTTCAGTCTTCTTGATTGAAACCAATACCTTTCTCAGCACAGACTTTCCTAGTCGATCAATGATCTCGTTTTGGATATCGTGGGACGTCCACTTATTCCCTGAACTCCCTAACCAATCTTTAAACTCAGGTATGTCATTCTTTCGGAGTTCCAACAATTGAAAAAAAATGAGTTTACATCTTCGTGCCCTCTCATTGCTAGTCCTTGTCGGCATAGAAATTGCACAGTAGTAAAAATTGTCTTAAGCGCTAAACGGCCTTTCTTCATATCACTATCTAACTGTTCATTCAATTGGGAGGCCACACGTCAGTTAGTGATAGAATTTAGTTTGAGAACATCTTCTTTATGCGCAAACGTATTTTCATGAAGACAGAACTTTTCCAAGGCCTTTTTCCAGTTAGAAAACCCTATGGAAGTAAATGCATCTTCTTTTTTTTTTTTTTTTTTTTGAGAAAACTAATAGATTTTTAACATCTGCCTGTTCGCAGGTTTTACAGAAACCTTTTTCGGTAGATGCTTCATATTCTAGCCATGTATACTTGATCAACCAAGACTTCTGAAATGATCTTTCCTTACCGGATTGTCCAGATTTTGAAATGATCTTCCATTACCGGATTGTACAGGCTTCGGCTGTGAATGGTTCTCGCCTGAAGACAACGAAGCAATTGACGACACAATAATTGTTGGAGGTTGACTTGCAGTATCATCAACTTCCAAGCGCGCCTTTTTGGTAACAAATTTATCCATTGCAAACTTAATTCATAATACACTAAGAGACTAAAGTAAATGAATAAAATATAGTCACATAAAATAGTCCACTAGACATTAAAGATGGAACACTAAACACGTCTGCAGCATGCACTGAACAAAACTATCCACACTGAAATACTGCAACAGCAGGGTGGGCTTTATATAGCCGCGGTGTCGTAATGTCTCGAAGCGTGAAGGCGACGCGAGGCGGAGGATTTCAGGCGCTTCTGCTCCAGTCCTTTTGATGTCGCCGCGGCTGCAGCGCTGGCCCGCCGGCGCCAGACTTTACCCGAAGACTCACGCACTTGGACTGATTCTAAGTGCGCCCGCAGCACCATAGCACTATCATGATTCACACCACTCGTTTTCAGTTAACCTGCTTACTACCATAATAATTATTTGTCTTAACTCATTAGTGAATGCATTTTAAAAGGTAACAATCGTCAAACAAGGAAAATAAAAAATTCCAACATAATTTTGTGATTTTACAAAGCATAATATAACTAACAATTTTCTCAAATTATTGGGGGGGGGGGCTCTGCCCCCCTAAACGAATTTTTGATGGGGCTCGGGCCCCCTCAGGCATCATGAAGTCGACACCTGTGCTGAATGGTGTGATTACTTGCTTGACAAGTACATGATTATTTCTTAATCGATACTACTCCACCAGAACGGGTTCTTCGTTACGTAAGATGTAGACGTCAACTAGTCTCAAACTCTTATCTGATTTCCTTAAGTGACATTCATGACAAAGCGCAGTAGATAAAATAATTTTCTTAGTGAAATACGTGTAGGTAGCTTGCTTCATTTTATTGCAACTTGCTCCTTTATTCTCATACAGCAAATCGACTTCCTTTCGTGCAGAGTACCTGCTGGAAATTGAGTTCTCCCTCTGTACCTGGACATCCCTCCACTACAGTTAAACAGTGGGTCAAGTGTCTCTTTAGTCACCTATTTCTTTTCCCCATACCATTCCGCACGATTAGTGAAAACGTAATCAGCTGCATTTACTCGATAAATTTTACTTCTCCTGTGCTGTGACGATTATAGTTGAGCAAAGAGATCAAAATACAAACGCGTAGTCCATAGAACGGGGCCGCACGTGTTTTACACACTCTACTGTTTCATTTCCTTGAAATATTGAGCATCTGCAGACTACAAGGAATGTGTAGGGCCGATCCACTGGATGGGGAGAATTATCAAGTATTCAGCGCCTGATCGATAGCTAGGATTCGAGAGAGCTGCACGGGCGCTTAGAAGCCCCTCAGTATCGTGTTATGCAGACTGGCCAGCAACTCTTTTTGTGTTGGTGAATATTTACGCTATCAGTGACCTTCTGGTATCGACGTTTCTCGGAACGCTCTTAGTGGCTACATCTCTACAGATTTCATAACTCAGATGACCAGTTCCAAAAGCCTGTGATACGAAAATACGGAAAATCGAAATTTTATGACTAGACTGCTATTATTACCATTGTCTAAACATCACGACGCTACTTCCACGTTTCAGAATAACAATGGTCAACGTACAATCGATTCTCAAATCAAGTATCGAAACCCAGTAACTCCTTCTGATTCTCGTAGTGACATATTTAAACATTTACTTGCATTTTATTGTGTAGTGTTAGAAGAACTATTTACATACAAATCATGCTCATTCAAAGTTCTGATCCAGACTTTATCAAGTCAACTATTTACTTAAAGAATTGTAGGATTGACTATATAACTCTTTCGAGTCAATTTCGATGCTATTTTGCGTAGCTTAACGATAAAGTACTTTGACAAGAGATTGGCAATTTTTTCCGCTTCCTGTACAATTTAGGCAAAGTTACTTTACTCCAATTTTCGTCTGTATTACATCTCGGCCTTATTTAGTTTCAGTTACGTAAGATGTTTCGGCACACAGTCAGCATAAAAAGCGAATTGAAAACTTCATGTAGTGCATAGTTTCAAGCTGCAACAGATCTATCCGTGCCACAAACGATGGAGAAGTGAGAAGTTTTGAGACTACCCAGTCAGTCCAAAAAGTTTCGAGACTGCATGAATAACAAAGAGAGAGAGACGATAAGGTGGTAGTTTTAATGCTGGTGTTCTACGTAGTCTGCCTCCCCTCTCCCCCCACCCTTTGAGTACAGCGCACAGAACATTCATATAACCACGTGCAGCCGCCAGAAAAGACCTTTCGGATGCTACTCAAATAGCGCGTCACAACCAGCACTCGTCACATGACATAGACAGAACAGAAGCCACATTTCTTCTGTGCCTCTTTTATAGACGAATCGCGAAGATTTAACACACTGTTTCCACCTTATTCGACGTAACGTGTTTCCTTATTTGGGTGTGAAATCGCGAACTGCCATATGGGAAGACAATCGGTTTCATGTTCATAACAAATAAATCCAAAGTTGTAAATAACATAATTTCTCCGAAACTAGTAATCTGATTTTGAAGAGTGAAACGCCGCTGAATTCGTCTCTCACAGAACTACGATTCTATACTCTGTTCCTCATAAGAACACATCTGACGTAAACAAACACAAACGCGATGATTGATCAGAAGTCGTAGCACGTTTGCGCTAGTGGTGTTACGCTGTCCTACTTATGTATTACATACGTTATTACTATGTTACGTTAAATGAAACGTTAAGATTTTATGATGTATTAACAGCCATCAACGTTTTTATTAATCACGCTTTAGCTACGTAGTTTTTATTTCAAACATAGTGTGCAGTCACAGTCTCTGTACTGCTGTGCTCTGATTGTTGCGCTGTCAGTACGCAGTATGAAAATGGCTGAGGCTGCTTCCTGATTCATAGCGAAACAAGCGTGTGGAACATGGTTAAAATGTGCCGAGAAATAGGTTGTTCTTAATGTTTGTCATAAATTTACAGAAAAGAACGGCTTTGAAGTTTTCGAGGGATTGTATTTAATACAGTTGAGATAGGTTAGGTTAGGTTAGTGTTGTTTAACGTCCCGTCGACAACGAGGTCATTAGGGACGGAGCGCAAGCTCGGGTTAGGGAAGGATGGGGAAGGAAATCGGCCGTGCCCTTTCATAGGAACCATCCCGGCATTTGCCTGAAACGATTTAGGGAAATCACGGAAAACCTAAATCAGGATGGCTGGAGACGGGATTGAACCGTCGTCCTCCCGAATGCGAGTCCAGTGTGCTAACCACTGCGCCACCTCGCTCGGTACAGTTGAGATACAAATGCACATTGAACATATAGCGGAATAGGTTGATAATGTGGTGCAATTCATGGTCCGCTGGTTGAAGTGTCGCCTCTGTCATCCTTTTTTTCGTTCAATTTCAAATACCAGCATCTCGTAATTGTAAAATTAATCATCATTTTTTATGAATAAAGCACGTCTTCTTGTTTCTAATTAAATATTGCACGCGAAATTCCTGTTTTCATTTCTAATAACAATTCTAACTACCGATATTTTCTGAAAGATTATTAACAATCCTGAAAATTTTCTAATCTACCTGCCCGATTAAGGGATCTGACATTCCACGCTCCGATCCGTGGAACGCCAGTTTTCTTTCTCCTGATAACGACGTCCTCTTGAGTAGTTCCCGCCCGGAGATCCGAATGGGGAGCTATTTTATCTCCGGAATATTTTACCCAAGAGGACGCCATCATCATTTAACCATACAGTAAAGCTGCATGCCCTCGGGAAAAATTACGGCTGTAGTTTCCCCTTGCTTTCAGCCGTTCGCAGTACCAGCACAGCAAGGCCGTTTTGGTTAGTGTTGCAAGGCCAGATCAGTCAATCATCCAGACTGTTGCCCCTGCAACTACTGAAAAGGCTACTGCCCCTCTTCAGGAACCGCACGTTTGTCTCGCCTCTCAACAGATACCCCTCCGTTGTGGTTGCACCTACGGTACGGCCATCTGTATCGCTGAGGCACGCAAGCTTCCCCACCAATGGCACGGTCCGTGGTTCATGGGGGTAGGGGGACTACTTAATAATCATGTTGTCAAATACTGAACAACGTCGAAAGAGAGGCGTTCTGCTTCACACGTGGTTTACTATTAAAGTTCCGAGACTGTCCGTTCCTATAAGTCAACCAATATATTACTTCCTCCCATGTATATCTCTCACAAACCCCATGAAGACAAAATTAGAGAGATTGGAGTTCACACCGAGGTTTATCGACAGTTGTTCTTTCCGTGAACCGTTCGCGACTGGATCTGGTACGCAAAGTACCGTAAGGTAGTTTGGTGAGTACGGATGTAGGTGTAGATGTCGACCTGGGAGTGCTATTTCTGAGCTCGCGCTGCTTTGTATCTTTTGGCGGCACTTACATTCAGAACTCTGAGCAGAAGTGATGTGTTTCTTGCATAAAATTGAGAACTGTGTAAAAGTGCCGTCGTGGAAGAGAAATAAATTGTGTAAATGACATAAAAAGACGTGCCTGCTTTTGCTTTTCACAATATATATAAATGACCTAGGATGGATTAGAAGTAGATTGCCTCGCTTTTGCTGATGACTTAGCGATTCTGGCAGGAAGTTTGGAAGAAGCAGTCAAACAGATCAATATTCTGAATGAAACAGCAGAAAAAGCAGGACTGAAAATCTCCTTTGAAAAGACAGAGTATCTAACCAATGTAAAAGAGGCACCGAACAATATGGTTACAAAGTATGGCCAGATAAAGAAGGTTTCTAATTTCAAATATTTAGGGGAAATCATCCAGCCCAATGCTTCAGATAAAGAAGGAAATAAAATAAGAACAAGAAAAATGGAAATGGCATTCCAGCTAACAAAGAATGTGTACAACAAGAAGTCAGTATCAATTAACGCAAAAATAAGGCACTAAAACACTGTGATTAAGCCAGAGTGTCTGTATGCATCTGAATGTTTAGCAATGAACACTAACAAGGAAATGGAAGCTATAGCAAAAAAGGAGCGAAAAATCATTAGAAGAGTACTTGGGCCGAGGTTTGAGAATGGGACTTGGAAGCTTAGAAGTAATAGAGAAGTGTATGACAAAATTGAGAAAGTGGGAGATACTATGAGGAAGAGAAGAGTAAGCTTTTACGCCCATTTGAAAAGAATGAATGATGAAAGGCTGACAAAGAAAATATTCATGTTTTTTGACAAGAACCCCAGAACCCAAATTACCTGGTTCAAAGAAGTCAAAGCAGACTTAGAGGAGATGGGTATAGGAGAAGATGATATAACCAACAGAGACTTAATGAGAGACAAAATTCAACATTTTGAAGGATTTGAAGTGAAGAAGAGAAGAACTGGAGGAACAGTGTGGACAGAAGACCGAAGGGGGCAGCACAGAGACAGGATGAAGACATATTGGAAGAAGAGAAAAGAGGAGGAGCGCAATAGGAGAAATGTACATTGAAAAATAGTTGTTTAACGCGGTCCCTAGACGGCCAAAATCGGAATAAAAAAATAAATAAATGACCTATTAGATAGTGTCGGAAGTTCCATGCGGCTTTTCGCGGATGATGCTGTAGTATACAGAGAAGTTGCAGCATTAGAAAATTGTAGCGAAATGCAGGAAGATCTGCAGCGGATAGGCACTTGGTGCAGGGAGTGGCAACTGACCCTTAACATAGACAAATGTAATGTATTGCGAATACATAGAAAGAAGGATCCTTTATTGTATGATTATATGATAGCGGAACAAACACTGGTAGCAGTTACTTCTGTAAAATATCTGGGAGTATGCGTGCGGAACGATTTGAAGTGGAATGATGATATAAAATTAATTGTTGGTAAGGCGGGTACCAGGTTGAGATTCATTGGGAGAGTGCTTAGAAAATGTAGTCCATCAACAAAGGAAGTGGCTTACAAAACACTCGTTCGACCTATACTTGAGTATTGCTCATCAGTGTGGGATCCGTACCAGATCGGTTTGACGGAGGAGATAGAGAAGATCCAAAGAAGAGCGGCGCGTTTCGTCACAGGGTTATTGGGTAACCGTGATAGCGTTACGGAGATGTTTAATAAACTCAAGTGGCAGACTCTGCAAGAGAGGCGCTCTGCATCGCGGTGTAGCTTGCTCGCCAGGTTTCGAGAGGGTGCGTTTCTGGATGAGGTATCGAATATATTGCTTCCCCCTACTTATACCTCCCGAGGAGATCACGAATGTAAAATTAGAGAGATTAGAGCGCGCACGGAGGCTTTCAGACAGTCGTTCTTCCCGCGAACCATACGCGACTGGAACAGGAAAGGGAGGTAATGACAGTGGCACGTAAAGTGCCCTCCGCCACACACCGTTGGGTGGCTTGCGGAGTATAAATGTAGATGTAGATGTAGATGTAGCCTGAAGCCGGCCGCAGTGGCTGAGCGGTTCTAGACGCTTCAGTCTGGAACCGCCCTGCTGCTACGGTCGCAGGTTCGAATCCTGCCTCGGACATGAATGTGTGTGATGTCCTTAGGTTAGTTAGGTTTAAGTAGTTCTGAATCTAGGGGACTGATGACCTCAGATGTCAAGTCCCATAGTGTTTAGAGCCATTTGAACCATTTTTTGAACGTGCCAGCTTTCGGCAGTGACATGTGAAAAAGCTGCTTGCGTTAGTTCCAGTACGTTCGCAGTCTTGTTAACAGTCTTATTACTTCTGGCGGCAAACCCCTTAACTTGACTCCCGGATCAGGTTTTTTGAGTGTATATTGTAATGATACAGTGGCAAATGTGAAAATTCATATTTGTACGGTGTGCTCGATCGTGTGAGAAAGATTGTTTTTCGTGTTTCTGTGATACTCATCACTAATTCGTGGGAGACTACATCTGTGGTATAAAACAATGCACACAGTCCAAATAAAGAGTATTTGGTCTTTCATTTTCGCCCTTAAAACTAAATTGTTACGTTTTATTAATTTAAGCAACCTTTATTAACAATCTTTCATAAAAAGTCGGTAGTCAAAAATTTTGATTTTAAATGAAAACAGGAATTTCGCGTGCAATATTTAATTAGAAACGAGAAGACTTGCATTATTCTTAAAAAATGATGATTAATTTTACAATTACGAGATGTAGGTATTTGAAGTTGAACAAAAAAAGGATGACTTAGGCGACACTTGAACCAGCGGACCATGAACTGCACCAGATTTTCAACCTACTACGCCACCTATTCCGCTATACACCCATTGTGCATTTGTATCTCAACTGTATCAAATACAATCCCTCGAAAAAATCAAAACCGTTCTTTACTGAAAATTTATGAAAAACTTTAAGAACAACCTATTTCTCGTCACATTTTAACCGTGTTCCAGACGCCTGTTTCACTACGGATCTTGAAGCTGCCTCAGCCATTTTCGTGCTGCGTATTGACAGCGCAAAAATGAGAGTACAACAGTACAGAGACTGTGACTGCACACGATGTTTGAAGTAAAAACTACGTAGCCAAAGCGTCATTAAGAATAACGTTGATGGCTGTTAATACATTAGAAAATCTTAAAGTTTCATTTAACGTAACATAGTAATGAGATATGTTATAAGTAAGTAGGATCTTCTTCCAATAGCGTAACAACGCTAGCGTACATATGCAACGGCTTCTGATCGATTATCACGTTCATAGCTGTTAAAGTCCCATAGTACTCAGAGCCATTTGAACCATTTTTTTTTTATTATCGCGTTTCTGTTTGTTTACGTCAGGTATACTTTTATGATGAACAGAGTATGATATCGTGGTTCTGAAAGAGATGAATTCAGCGGCGTTTCACTCTTCAAAATCAGATTACTACTTTCGGAGAAAGTACATTATTTACAACTTTGGATTTTTTTAACATGAAACTGATAGTTGTCCCATGGGGAAGTTCGCGATTTCACACCCAAAGAAGGAAATACGTTACGTCGAATAAGGGGGAAATAGAGTGTTTAACATCCACGATTCCTCTATGAAAGTGGCACAGACGGAATGCAGCTTCCATTCTGTCAATGTTATTTGCGTGTGACGAGTGCTGGTTGTGACGCGCTATTTGAGCAGCATCCTAAAGGTCCTTTCTGGCAGTTTCACGTGGTTGTATGAACATTATGTGCGCTGTACTCAAAGGTGGTGCTAAAGCTACCACCCTATCGTTTCTCTCTTTGTTATTCATCCAGTCTCGAAACTTTCTGTACTGACTGGGTAGTCTCAAAGAAGAATCAGCATGTTACTTTTCCGTCGTTTGTTCGTTTTTTCACGGGTAGTTCTGTTCCAGCTTGAAACTACAGTGGTTAGCACACTGGACTCGCATTCGGGAGCACAACGGTTCAAACCCGCGTCCGGCCTTCCTGATTTAGGTTTTCTCTGACTTCTCTAAATCACTTGAGGCAAGTGCTGGGATGGTTCCTTTGAAAGGGCACTGCCGATTTCCTTCCCAATCCTTCCCTAAGCCGCTGGTACAGATGACCCCGCTGTTTTGTCCAAATCAACCAACGAACCAGCTTGAAACTATGCACTGAATAATGTCTTCAGTTTGCATTTGATGATGACAGTACGCCGAAACATGTTACGTAACTGGAATTAAATAAGGTCAAGATGTCATCCAGACGAAAATTGGAGTAAAGGTAACTTTGCCTAAATTTTACAGGAAGCGAAAAAAATTGCCAATTACATATTGAAGTACTTTCAACACCTTTATTATTTTTAAGCTACGCAAAACAGCGTCGAAGCTGGCTGGAAAGAATTAAATAATTGACTTGGCGCCGTCTGGATCAGAACTTTGAATGGATGTATTTATTTCTGCTGACGCTATACATAGAATATGATTAAATATTTCACTACGAGAGTCACTATGACAGATTTTGGTAGGTTTGGGAACGCAATAGGTAAGGGGTTAGTGAATTTTGATACTTGGTTTAAGAATCGATTTTACGGTGATAAGTGAAAGTTATTGCTCTGGGATATGGAAGTTGTATCATGATGTTTAGACAGAGCAGCAGTGATTATAATAGCAACATGGTAATAAAATTCCGATGTTCGGTATTTTAGTGTCACAGGCTTTTGGAATTGGTTCAAATGGTTCAAATGGCTCTGAGCACTATGGGACTCAACTTCTGTGGTCATCAGTCCCCAAGAACTTAGAACTACTTAAACCTAACTAACCTAAGGACGTCACACACATCCATGCCCGAGGCAGGATTCGAACCTGCGACCGTGGCAGTCCCGCGGTTCCGGACTGCGCGGCTAGAACCACTAGACCACCGCGGCCGGCTTTGGAATTGGTCATGTCAGTTATGAAACTTGCAATGATGTAGCGACTAAAAGTGTTGGGAGAAGCGTCGATACCCGAAGGTCATTGACAGTGCAAATGAGCACCAACACATCAAGCGGTGCTGGCCTGACTGTGTAACACGACACGGAGCGGCTTCTAAGCGCCCGTGCAGCTCTCTCGACTCCTCGCTATCGATCAGGGCTGAGGACTTGATAATTCTCCCCGCCCCAGTGGAACGGCCTTACACATTCCACGTAGTCTGTAGCTGCTCGATATTTCAAGGAGGCGAAGCAGCAGAGTGTGTAAAATCCGTGCGGCATTATTCAGTGGACTAACCGTTTATATTTTGACCTTTTTTCCCAAATACAAGAGTCACAGTACGGGTGATAGAAGAATTTATAGATGGTATGTAGTTGATTAAGGTTTCACTTATAGTGCTGTATCATATGGGGAAAAGAAATAGGTGATCAAAGTGATTTGTGTACCCAATATTTAACTGCAGATGTCCAGGTGCAGAGAGAAAACTCAATCCCCAGGAAGTATTTCACACGAAAGGAAGTCGATGTGCTGTATGAGAATAAAGGAGCAAGTTACAATAAAATGAAATACGGCACATGCATGTATTTTGCGAACAATGTTATTTTATCTTCTGTGCTTTGTCATGAATGCGACTTAAGGAAATCAGATAAGAGTTGATTCACTGACGTCTACGGCATAAGTAACAAAGACCCCGTTCAGGGGAAGGACTATCGATTAAGAAATAATCATGGACCTCAAAATATCCACGGGTGTGCTGCCGGTCTATAGTGTCCAACGGGCACTATGGACACTATAGACCGGCAGCACACCCGTGGATATTTTGATTATCAAATACGCCGGGAGAAACTCAAGAATCAAATCATGGACCCGTCAAGCAAGTAATCGCACCGTACAGTGATAATAAATTAGGGAACCGTGGAAAATCTAAACTTGGGTGGCTTGTTGTTGATTCAAACATCACATTTCCCGAATGCGAGTCCATTGTTTTAGCCATTACAAATGATTCAAATGGCTGTGAGCATAACGGGACTTGACAAATGATTCAAATGGCTCTGAGCACTATGGGACTCAACTGCTGAGGTCATTAGTCCCCTAGAACTTAGAACTAGTTAAACCTAACTAACCTAAGGACATCACAAACATCCATGCCCGAGGCAGTATTCGAACCTGCGACCGTAGCATCGCGCGCTTCCAGACTGTAGCGCCTAGAACCGCTCGGCCACCCCGTCCGGCTAGCCATTACATGCCTCGCTTGGGTTTTGTTTCATGCTGACGGTACACTGTGTATAATTGTATCTGAATGACTGGATATTCAGTATCTCCCTTTTTCTTAAAAATTATTATTATATACTTACGTTGACGTCAAATGTGACTCAGTATTTATCCATCCGCAAATAGTTTCACTGTATGTAATCGTCTGGCAGAGTTCAATTTAGTTAATGTTATATACAGCATACCTATAATTTTTTAAGTGCTGTAACAGTTTTTGTGCCTGGTGTGTGACGCATCATTTAGCCCAGATTTTTTCTTTGACCAGCATATTGACGCAGTTAAGGAGCCCGATCGAGGTACAGACACTATACCAGACACTCAACAAGAGCACCGTACGTAGCTAGAGAAAAATCGAAATGCTGCTCCATTTCATTCCACTCACAAATCAGGCAGGTCCCTGTTTACTGAATCGACAGCTTCGATAATTCGATTTGTCATACTTTGAGGAGTAGCTGCCATAGGTGGAACGAAGACTGTCTTTCATGTACACTGGCAGGAAAAAAAATCACAAAGTGCGAGGTCTGGCGACCTGGGAGGCCAAAGACAATGGACAAGATCTTATTGTCTACTTCTTCTAATCCACTCTCAAGGTGAAAATGAGGCGACGTGACGTCATGGATAAAAAAGTAATCATTTGAATCTTCGTGAAGTTCAGGAAACAACCAGTTTTGCAGCATGTCCATGTATGACATTCCTGTCACAGTTTCCTCTGCAAAAAAGAAAGGGTCGTAAACTTTATGAACAGAAGTGGCGCATTCAGTTGTTGAGTCTCTTTCATGTTCGAAAACGACGCCACGATTTTGTGCCCCAAAATTCTTATATTATGGCGGCTTACTTTACCCGATGGGTGAAACGGTGATTCGTTCGAACCGAAAAGATGCGTCGTTCGGAAAATGTGTCTTCCACCAAATCTTGGAGAAGTGACATGCAAAATTCGTACCTTCTGTTACGCTCGCCGGGACTCAATAGCGGCAGTAACTGCAATTCGAGACTTCATATGCAGGCATAGTTTCAGAACACGTCGCATTGTTGTCTGAGGAAGTTGAAGTTCCTGGCCTACTCATCTCGTGGACTTCCGAGGGATCCGTGTTAATGTATCTGGGATACACTCGATATTGTCATCAGACGCTCGTGGCTGATCAGCACTCTTACCTCTGCATACGCAACCAACTTCCATGAATTTTGTATACCAGTCAGAAATCTGCTTGTGCATACGCGGCTTCTTGCAGAATCGACGGCGGAATACACGTAGCACTTGAACCATGGACTGACTTCGCGCAAATTCCCACAAAAAATCTCTTTAGTAGTGCAATCGCCATGTTGCTTCACACAAACAACAGCGTAGCTGTGTCAAGACTTTGTCATGCGCTGTGTGTTTCTATCTTTTATAGTTCGTCTGTAATAAATAACTGAAATCTTTTCTTTCTTTATTGTCACCCGGTAAATTACATTATAATCCATTCTTTTCGTAAAAATGTTCTGTTTTGGACCACTACTATTTTATTTCACTTTATGTCGTCACAACACATTTAAAAAAAGATCTAAAATTAGCGACCAGGTTCAAGGAACTGCGTCGACCGGTCGCCGTGTCAACCCTGTCGTGTGGCGTCGTTCTGACGCCATGTGGAGGGACGTGGGTTCAGCCGAACGAAAGCCTGTGCAACTGTCCGTTACGTCAACGCACGTAGTCTGAGGCCGGCTCGCTTTCAGCGCAGTCCATTTGGTAAAGGGAACCGGAAGTCAAAAATTTGTGAAGAAACTGATGGAAAACTCTCTGGTGATTTATGGAATGGCAACATTTCGTCTTTGCAATGACATAACTGTTTTATTTGTGACTTATTGCTGAGTACTTTTAAACGGTTTCGAAACAAAATGGTGTTGTAAGTTTATTTGCCTGGTCCTGTTCCCCAACAGATGCTATATAGTGACAGTTATTGAACTGTATGAAGAAAAAACGTAAATTAGTTACGGACTACGGTGTACACACACTTTATTCAACAGGTAAATGTCACAACAGATATTCGGATTTGGGTTATGAAAACTTCGATATGCCTGCCATCATTGGCCATGATGTGGCGCAGACGAATAGCGAAATTCTGCATGACCTGCTGAAGTGTCCGAAAATCGATGCTGTCGATGACCTCCTGAATGGCTGTTTTCAGTTAACCAGTGGTTTTGAGGTTATTGCTGGACACGTTGTCTTTAATATAGTCCCTCAAAAAGGAGTCGCAGGCAGGGTGTTTCATTCCTTCAGCAGCACATGAGACAAGTGCTGGATGTGGACGTGCTGCATTATCTCCCCCCATCATATCCCACAAGTAGTCCTCCACTCGCTCAGTTCGACGCGGTCGCTCATTGTGATCCACAAAAATGAAGTCAGAGCCGAATCCACCCACTTTATTTATTTTCAAGCATGCATTTCTCGTTGTGTTTCCATATTTTTGTGCGAGCATTGTATATTAAAAAAACTAAATTTTCTGTAACGTTCCCTGTAATTCTTACCGCTCTATGGCTATGTACTAAATAGTTACAGCCGTTTGTAAGTGCTAGATTCCACTTAGTTGTAGCGGCGAAAAGGATGGCGAAATTTCTGAGGTTCATGTTCGACAATGCTGTAGGTTCCTTCATATGGCGAGAGGTCCACAGGAACATGGTCAACCATCATCGTTTTGGTGGTCCAGTTTTATGATGTACAGAGGCATAATTTGCGTGGATATGCTAACCTATAAATGTTTGAACGCGGACCACTAAATGATAAAATTGTTATTGTGACACTATACTCCTTCCAGTGAGCTCTATTCAAGGGTGCGTCCGGCTGTGACTTCACTTTTATGGATGAGAATGCGCGATGGCATGCACGTCTACATCTACATACATACTCCGAAGACACCGTATGGGTACCCTGTATCACTACTAGTCGTTTCCTCTCCTGTTCCATTCGCAAACAGAGCGAGGGAAAAACGACTATCTATAAGCCTCCGTTCGAGCCCTAATTTCTCTGATCTTGTCTTCGTGGTCCTTCCACGAAATGTTCGTTGGTGGCAGTAGAATCGTTCTGTAGTCAACCTTACACCTGGTTCAAATGGTTCAAATGGCTCTGAGCACTATGGGACTTAACATCTGTGGTCATCAGTCCCCTAGAACTTAGAACTACTTAAACCTAACTAACCTAAGGACATCACACACATCCATGCCCGAGGCAGGATTCGAACCTGCGACTGTAGCGGTCACGCGATTCCAGACTGAAGCGCCTAGAACCGCACGGCCACACCAGCCGGCCTTACACCTGGTTCTCTAAATTTTCTCAGTAGTTCTCCTCAAAAGCGAACGTCGTCTACCCTCCAATTATTCCCCCTCGGGTTCCCGTAGCATCTCCGTAATACTTGCATGTTGCTCGAACCCACTGGTTCAAATCTTGAGGCCCGCTTCTGAACTGGAACAGCTTTGATGTCTTTTTTTCAATCCTACCAGGTGAGCGTTGTAGCGTTGCTCTTGCGGGAGGGGGGGGGGGGGGGGCGTAGAGAAAAAGAATTAAAGAATTGTTATTTTATATCGTTTGAAAAATGTCGAAAAAGTGACTATTTTGGTGAGCCACTTGGCAACAGAATCAGGGATTGATTACACTATTATAATAACATACGTTGAGCATTAAATACTTGGTTGGATTATCTTGAACAAGAGCAGCAGATTAATTTATTTGAGATCGCTCGGAAGAAACATTATCATTTCTGTGCATTTTTATAGTCGCGATGTAGTCATACCTGGAACAACACTAAGGGACCATGAGATTCATAGACTTTAAAAGAAGTGCAACACTACACAATTAAAAAAAAGAGCTGATTCAGAAATAATAGAAAAACGAAAATGTTCCTTCTGCCTCATGCTGCGTTCGGCCCATCAGCGTGATCGTAATTTCTAGCGATGAACTAACACAAAAAATGAGGAGATGGAAATCAAGATTAATTTACTAAAATAAGCACACTTATCTTTAATATACGTTTTTTAGATTATACGTACCTTTTCATATTAAATTACAATAGATGACGATTGTCGTTAAATACTTCATACATAACAGTCAAAATGTCCTCTTCATGCTGTCTGTTCGTAATCAATTACAAGAAACTACACGTTTTCTGATTGGTAAAATAACAATTAGCATGTTTACTGAATATTTTCACATAAAATATAAAATACCGATGGAGAACGCAGCAAGTCCGCGTCCGCCTTTCATGGGATACGAACAGTAAAAGGTGAGGCGCCCAATGCCTCATTTATTTTAAAACAACAGAATTCTTTTTTATATCATTAATCGACACATGTACATAGAGATTTACAGGCACCGCGCAAGAACGGCAGAGATAAATAGTAATAGATTCTGTCACTGCTATGCTATGGTTCATTTCTTTACTTTACAATTGTTCGATAACTTTAGGCCATCAGGCGTTTACTACTGAGCGTATATTAATGTTTGTGAGGCGACAATTACTAATATTACAGTGTCCCAAGCACTCGGACAGTACTCAACAACGGGTCGCAATAGTGTCCTATATGTGGCTCCTTTACAGATGAACCACACTCTCCCAAAATTCTCCCAATAAACCGAAGTCGACCATTCGTCTCGCCTGCTACAATCCTTAAATGCCTGTTCCATTTCATATCGCTTTGCAACGTTACGCCCAGATATTTTATCGACGTGACTGTTTCAAGAAGCACTAACGCTGTTATCGAGCATTATTGGTTTGTTTTTCCTACTTACCTGCATTAACTAACATTTTTCTGCATTTAGAGCTAGCTGACATTCAGCACACCAACTAGTAATTAATTGTTGGTAAGACGGGTGCCAGGTTGAGATTCATTGGGAGAGTCCTTAGAAAATGTAGTCCATCAACAGAGGAGGAGACTTACATAACACTCGTTCGACCTATACTTGAGTACTGTTCATCAGTGTGGGATCCGTACCAGGTCTGGTTGACAGAGGAGATAGAGAAGATCCAAAGAAGAGCGGCGCGTTTCGTCACAGGGTTATTTGGTAAGCGTGATAGCGTTACGGAGATGTTTAGCAAACTCAAGTGGCAGACTGCAAGAGAGGCGCTCCGCATCGCGGTGTAGCTTGCTGTCCAGGTTTCGAGAGGGTGCGTTTCTGGATGAGGTATCGGATATATTGCTTCCTCCTGCTTATACCTCCCGAGGAGATCATGAATGTAAAACTAGAGAGATTCGAGCGCGCACGGAGGCTTTCCGGCAGTCGTTCTTCCCGCGAACCATATGCGACTGGAAAAGGAAAGGGAGGTAATGACAGTGGCACGTAAAGTGCCCTACGCCACACATCGTGGGGTGGCTTGCGGAGTATAAATGTAGATTTAAGTGTAGATGTAATTTTGTATGAGTCTTTCTGTATCCTCCTACAGTCACTCAACGAAGACACGTTCCTGCACATCGCAGCATCATCAGCAAACAGCTGCAGTTTGCTGCTCACCCTGTCCGCCAAGCCACTTATGTACATAGGAAATAATAGCTGTCCTACCACACTTCACTGGGGCGCTCCTGACGTTACCCTTCCCTCTGATGAACGCTCGCCGTCGAGGGCAACATAATGAGTTCTGTCACTTGAGAAATCTGCGAGCCACTCATATACCTGGGAAACTATTCCGCAGGCTTGTACCTCCGTTAACAGTCGGCAGTGTGGCACCGTGCGAAATGCTTTACAAAAGTCTAGGAATATGGAATCCGCCTGTTGTCCTTCATCCATAGTTCGAAGGCTATAATGTAAAAAAACGGCAAACTACACTACTGGCCATTAAAATTGTTACACCATGAAGATGACGTGCTACAGACGCGAAATTTAACCGACAGGAAGAAGAAGCTGTGATATGCAAATGATTACCTTTTCAGAGTATTCACACAAGGTTGGCGCCGGTGGCGACACCTACAACCTGCTGACATGAGGAAAGTTTCCAACCGATTTCTCATACACAAACAGCAGTTGAACGGCGTTGCCAATTGAAAGGTTCTTGTGATGCCTCGTGTAAGGAGGATAAATGTGTACCATCACGTTTCTGACATTGATAAAGGTCAGACTGTAGCCAATCGCGATTGCGGTTTATCGTATCGCGACATTGCTACTCGCGTTGGTCGAGATCCAATGACTGTTAGCAGAATATGGAATCGGTGGCTTCAGGAGGGTAATACGGAACGCCGTGCTGGATCCCAACGGCCTCGTATCACTAGCAGTCGAGATGACAGGCATCTTATCCGCATGGCTGTAACGGATCGTGCAGCCACGTCTCGATCCCTGAGTCAACAGATGGGGACGTTTGCAAGACAACAACCATCTGCTCTAACAGTTCGACGACATTTGCAGCAGCCTGGACTATCAGCTGCCGGCCGAAGTGGCCGTGCGGTTAAAGGCGCTGCAGTCTGGAACCG
This sequence comes from Schistocerca americana, assembly GCF_021461395.2. NCBI lineage: Eukaryota > Metazoa > Arthropoda > Insecta > Orthoptera > Acrididae > Schistocerca > Schistocerca americana. Next base: position 161,457,388 of record NC_060121.1, on the reverse strand, counting down.
CGTGACCGCTACGGTCGCAGGTTCGAATCCTGCCGCGGGCATGGATTTTTGTGATGTCCTTAGGTTAGTTAGGTTTAACTAGTTCTAAGTTCTAAGGGACTAATGGCCTCAGCAGTTGAGTCCCATAGTGCTCAGAGCCATTTTTTTTTTTTTTTTTTTTTTTTTACTATCAGCTCGGAGATCGTGGCTGCGGTTATCCTTGACGCTGCATCACAGACGGGAGCGCCTGCGATGGTGTACTCAACGACGAACCCGGGTGCACGAATGGCAAGACGTCAATTTTTCTGATGAAAGAAAAAATGGTTCAAATGGCTCTGAGTACTATGGCACTTAACATCTGAGGTCATCGATCCCCTAGAACTTTGAACTGCTTAAACCTAACTAACCTAAGGACATCACACACATCCATGCTCTTTTTTCGCATGAATCCAGGTTCTGTTTACAGCATCATAATGGTCGCATCCGTGTTTGGCGACATCGCTGTGAACGCACATTGGGACCGTGTATTCGTCATCGCCATACTGTCGTATCACCCTACGTGATGGTATGGGGTGCCATTAGTTACACGTCTCGGTCACCTCTTGTTCGCATTGACGGCGCTTTGAACAGTGGACGTTACATTTCGGATGTGTTACGACCCGTGGCTCTACCCCTCATTTGATCCCTGCGAAGCCCTACATTTCAGCAGGATAATGCACGACCGCATGTCGCAGGTCCTGTATGGGCCTTTCTGGATACAGAAAATGTGCGATGCTGCCCTGGCCAGCACATTCTCCCGATCTCTCACCAATTGAATACGTCTGGTCAATAGTGGCCGAGCAACTGGCTCGTCACAATACGCCAGTCACTACTGTTGATGAACTGTGGTATCGTGTTGAAGCTGCATGGGCAGCTGTACCTGTACACGCCATCCAAGCTCTATTTGACTCAATGCCGAGGCGTATCAAGGCCGTCATTACGGCCAGAGGTGGTTGTTCTGGGTACTGATTCCTCAGGATCTATGCACCCAAATTGGGCGAAAATGTAATCAAATGTCAGTTCTAGTATAATATATATGTCCAGTGAATACCCGTTTATCATCTGCATTTCTTCTAGGTAGCAATTTTAATGGCCAGGTAGTGTATGTTTTGCACGAGCATTCTAAAACCGTGCTGATTTATGGACAGAAGGTTTTACCTCTCAAGGAAATTTATTATATTCGAACTGAGAATATGTTCAAGGATCCTCCAGCAAATCGCTGTTAAGGGTATTGGTCTGTAATTTTATGGGTCCGTTCTTTTACTCTTCTTTTATACAGGAACAGTGCAGATGGAGGGGGCTTAAAGCAATCGAGCAAGTTGGGGATGCGTCGGAGAGACGTATGGCAGCACTTCCAGATGCACCGATAAGCATCCAGTGTTGCCAACTACGCTGGTGGAAGAATGGAATGCCCTACCACAGGAACCTCTTACCAACCTTGTGGCCATTATAAGAGTACACTGGAGATCACGCATTGCCACCAGTGGTGATCATATACGCTATTAAGAAGCATGTCCCGTCGTTTGTAATGACCAGGGGTTCATAATACACTGAAGCGCCAAAGAAACTGGTATATGCATGCGTATTCAAATACAGAGGCATGTAAACAGACAGAATACGGCGCTGCGGTCGGCAACGCCTATATAAGACAACAAGTGTCTGGCACTGATGTTAGATCGGTTACTGCTGCTACAATGACAAGTTATCAAGATTTAAGTGAGTTTGAACGTGGTGTTATAGTCGGCGCACGAGCGCTGGACACAGCATCTCCCAGGAAGGGGATTTTCCCGTACGACGATTTCACGAGTGTACCGTGAATATCAGGAATCCGGTAAAACATCAAATCTCCGACATCGCTGCGGCCGGAAAAAGATTCTGTAAGAACGGGACCAACGACGACTGAAGAGGATTGTTCAGCGTGACAGAAGTGCAACTCTAACGCAAACTGCTGCCGATTTCAATGTTGGGCCATCAACAACTGTTAGCGTGCGAACCATTCAGCAAAACATCATGGATATGCGGTTCGGAGCCGAAGGCCCACTCGTTTACCCTTGATGACTGCGCCGACACAAAGCTTTACGCCTCACCTAAGCCCGTCAACTCCGACATTGGACTGCTGATGACTGGAAGTATGTTGCCTGGTCGGACGAGTCTCGTTTCAAATTGTATCGTGCGGATGGACGTGTACGCTTATGGAGACCAACTCATGAACCCATGGCCCCTGCATGTCGGCAGGGGACTGCTCAAGCTGGTGGAGACTCTTTAATGCTGTGGAGGGTGAGCAGTTGGAGTGATATGGGACCCCTGACATGTCTAGATACGACTCTGACAGTTGACAAGTACGTAAGCATCCTGTCTGAACACCTGCATCCATTCATGTCCATTGTGCATTCCGACGGACTTGGGCAATTCCAGCAGGACAATGCGACACCCCACAGGTTGAGAATTGCTGCAGAGTGGCTCCAGGAACACTCATCTGAGTTTAAACACTACCGCTCGCCACCAAACTCCTCAGACTTGAGCATTATTTAACATATTAGAAAAAATAAGCCCTCGGTCACAAATATTAAGTCAAAATTGACCAGGTTTCGACGCTACTTTGAGCGTCGTCTTCAGAATTAGACTAACTGTTCTAAAACATATTAGGTATATAATACATTAATAAAATTAAAGTTTGTACTGACTGGAAAAAGATGCAGTACTTACGAGTCACATATTAAAAAAGATCCAAGCCGGAAAGGCGACGTCATGAATAGTTGTAAGTAAGATGGCGAGCCGCTAAGGGCTGCTCGTACTTTAGTGAACAAGAGTTGCAACAAGACGCCATCTTACTTACAACTATTCATGACGTCGCCTTTCCGGCTTAGATCTTTTTTAATATGTGACTTGTAAGTACTGCATCTTTTTCCAGCCAGTACAAACTTTAATTTTATTAATGTATTATATACTTAATATGTTTTAGAACAGTTAGTCTAATTCTGAAGACGACGCTCATAGTAGCGCGTCGAAACCTGGTCAATTTTGACTTAATATTTGTGACCAAGGGCTTATTTGTTCTAATACTGACACGGTCACTGAACCTTAGCAGCTATGTTCAAAGTTTTATTATTCAACATATCTGGGACGTTTTGCAACGTGCTGTTCAGATGAGATCTCCACCCAATAGTACTCTTACGGATTTGTGGACAGCTTTGCTCGATTCATCGTGTCAGTTCCTTCCAGCTCTACTTCAGACGTTAGTCGAGTCCATACTACATCGTGTTGCGGCACTTCTGCGTGTTCCCGGGGTCCTACACGATATTAGGCAGGTGTACCAGTTTCTTTGGTTCTTCAGTGTAAATCTCGGTGGCTTCAGTGTGTTTATTTTCTTTGAATAAAAGTGTCATTTCTGTTCGTAGCGTTACGTATTTTTGTCAGTTAGCTTGTGTACTATACTGTAGCAGTTTTTCCTACGTATGATCCAAATTTCACCGAGCTATGTTACTTGGCAGTGACACATCACGCGAATGTTACTTTCGTCCTTATATCTTGCGCACCAGTGTTGTGCAGATAACATAGCAACATTTTGCACCACACAGGGAAGAATGCTGCAGTCCTGCCTTTCGTCCATTTTAATCCGATGACTTCGTCTTCCAGCCTTATTATTCTCGCTTCTTTCTTGTCTACTTTCTGTCTCTCCGTACGGTTCATGCCTATTATTCTGTTGATTTCACCATTTTACATTTTCGTAAGTTTTTTTCTAGGTAGGCAAAGCTGTCGACAAAATTTTGGAGACCAACCTTCGCAGCCTTCGAGCAACAAAGACTTGGGCATGTCCGAAAGAACAGATGCCATCTTATTTTATATATAATTAAGGCTCACCGGCCACTTGACCCTCTTCTTCTTCTGTGCGAATACACAAACAGTGCCGGAACTCTTACGGGAATCGGTAACGCGCCGCGAGTAATGAGTATAATGGGCGGGGGCACTACGAATGTAGTGCGGGACAATACGTTGAGAATGTGGGTTTCGCGGGAGGCGTGCCAGAGATAAATTCCTGCAGTCGCACTATCCTCTGTGTCCTCGGTGGCTCAGATGGATGCAGCGTCTGCCATGTAAGCAGGAGATCCCGGGTTCGAGTCCCGGTCGGGGCACACATTTTCATCCGTCCCCGTTGACGTATGTCAACGCCTGTAAGCAGCTAAGGGTGTTCATTTCATTGTAAAGACGTTGGGTTCCCATGCTCAGTGTTGGCTGCTTTTGCTCCGCTGTACCAAGCGCCGATATCGCTGCCCTTCGGCTTACGTCATCGCGTATGCGGTTACCGACACAGCTGTTCGCCACAGCCTCTCGTAAACTCCGGACAAACCGACTCCGAGTGACGTAACAGTGCTCTTGGCAACGGTCTCGTAGTGTCGTTCCCACCACGCTGAACGCAAGACAGATAGTCTCTGCCCAACGCCTGGATTCTTTCTAGGTTTATTCGTGTTCTTGGTGTGATAACTCCCTATTTCTGAACATTTTAACGCACGAATCATCTTGTGATGTTGCAATTCTTATCTCCGTGCTTGCTAAGAAAATTGGATGAGGAATCCCGCCTTACGCAAGACACATTTGGATGGTGGTGGTGGTGGTTAGTGTTTAACGTCCCGTCGACAACGAGGTCATTAGAGACGGAGCGCAAGCTCGGGTTAAGGAAGGATTAGGAAGGAAATCGGCCGTGCCCTTTCAAAGGAACCATCTCGGCATTCGCCTGAAACGATTTCAGACATGTGTCAGAACTTTTTGTGCTATCTTCAGTGGGTTACTTCATTCCGTTTCTGTAAAACTGTTGTGGCATATTAACGTTTAGAGAAAACATTTGGTACAAAATATTTACACTTCTGAATGAAGTGATTGTTGTCAAATACTATACATAGTTCGTTTACAGTTCACAGTTGAGATATACATTACTGGGCTGATGCGTTGCGTGTTGTTTATTACAACATGTCTAAAGTTCTGGTTTTATACGAGCATGGTGATTCATTACTGGATCGAATCGTAACCGGTGACGAGACTTGGGTGAAACACGTCAATTGCGAGACAAAATTACAGTCCATTGAACGGGGGCACACAAGGTCCCCGCCAAAAACCAAGAAAATTTGCAAACCATTCAGCAAGGAAGTTGATGGCGACAGTGTTTTGGGATAGGCAAGATTTTCTCGAACGTGGAACAACCATAAATTCTGCCCGGTAGTGTCAAACTTTGCACAGGCTTAGAAGACCAGCTCAAAATAAAAGCCGGGGAAAGCTGACGTCCAAAATTTTGTTTTTGCACGACAATGCCCAACCTCACACGGAAAACCGCACTAAAGAACCGCTTAATTCATTCAAATGGGAAAATTTCCTTCACCCGCCCTACAGCCCCGATTATGCACCAAGCGACTTCCACTTGTTTCCCAAGGTGAAGAACTGCCTTGCAACGCAGCGCTTTGATGACGACGCGGAACTTCAGGCGGGCGTGACTCACTGGCTGAAGTCTCAGGCGGCAGAATTTTACGACGGTCCACCGCTATGATAAGTGCCTCAATGTGTTTGTGTCTATGTGGAAAAGAAGTATGTCAGTCGTTGTTTCAGATGTACATAATAAAGTGTACTTCTTGTACTTAGATTTTTTTTAATGCCAAAACGTTCCCTACTTTCTGAATAGCCCTCGTAGTTTATTTGTAAAATGGTGAATGTATGCGTTAGTTTACATACCTTACATGAAGCTGTTGAATGTCTCACGTGAGGTATGCTGAAGGCATCGACCATTGCAGCGTATCTGGTAGGAAGTATCGTCCATTACATACTTATCAGCTGGAAGCATCGATCGTCAGGCACACATAGAAGAAAAGATATATACTGCAGCTTAGCGTGATTCAGTTTAAGCAACGTGAATGCAAGCAATCGGTTCTGTGTTTTCTCTGCCGTTTTCCTCGTTAGAACTGTGGACTGATGGAATTCGTGTGGTAGCAGATATTTTTTAATAAGCTGAGAGATTCCATGAGTTTCAATTTCTGTCAACTTTTGGCGAAGGTAAAGCAGGAGATATGATAGAAAGCCGATTAAACATTTATGAAAAGAAAGTAAAAGAACTGGAATGGAAGAAGGAAATTTTGAAGCCATTTTGGTTTTTGCGGCATAATGTACTAATCAGCTACCAGACGATGTGCTGAATGACACCATCAATGACTTACACTATGTAAAATGGAAAAATATAGCAGTATTAAGGCGGATTCTCGATAATGCACTGTATGAGAAGTTGTAAAACATCAGTATTAACCCCAGTAGTATCCGTAACACATACTACACATACCACAAAAAAGCAAAAAAAAAAACCAATAAAAATCGTTGTTAAGAACATCCTCTTTATATACACTACTGGCCATTAAAATTGCTACACCATGAAGAAATGCAGATGATAAACGGGTATTCATTGGACAAATATATTATACTAGAACTGACATGTGATTACATTTACACGCAATTTGAGCGCATAGATCCTGAGAAATCAGTACCCAGAACAACCATCTCTGGCCGTAATAACGGCATTGGTATGCCTGGGCATTGAGTCAAACAGAGCTTGGATGGCGTGTACAGGTACAGCTGTCCATGCAGTGTCAACATGATACCACAGTTCAACAAGAGTAGTGACTGGCGTATTGTGACGAGCCAGTTGCCCGGCGACCATTGACCAGACGTTTTCAATTGATGAGAGATGTGGAGAATGAGCTGGCCAGGGCAGCAGTCGAACATTTTCTGTGTCCAGAAAGGCCCGTCCAGGACCTGAAACATGCGGTCGTGCGTTATCCTGCTGAAATGTAGGGTTTCGCAGGGATCGAATAAAGGGTAGAGCCACGGGTCGTAACACATCTGAAATGTAACGTCCACTGTTCGAAGTGCCGTCAATGCGAACAAGACGTGACCGAGACGTGTAACCAATGTCACCCCAAACCATCAAACCGGGTGATACACCAGTATGGCGATGACGAATACACGCTTCCGATGTGCGTTCACCGCGATGTCGCCAAACACGGATGCGACCATCATGATGCTGTAAACAGAACCTGAATTCATCCGAAAAAATGACGTATTGCCATTCGTGCACCCAGGTTCGTCATTGAGTACACCATCGCAGGCGCTCCTGTCTGTGATGCAGCGTCATGGGTAACCGCAGCCATGGTCTCCGAGCTGATAGTCCATGCTGCTGCAAACATCATCGAACTGTTCGTGCAGATGGTTGTTGTTTTGCAAATGTCCCCATCTGTTGACTCAGGGATCGAGACGTGGCTACACGATCCGTTACAACCATGCAGATAAGATGCATGTCATAGTGGTACGAGGCCGTTGGGATCCAGTACGGCGTTCCGTATTACCCTGCTGAACCCACCGATTCCATATTCTGCTAACAGTCATTGGATCTCGACCAACGCGAGCGGCAATGTCGCGATACGATAAACCGCAATCGCGATAGGCTACAATCCGACCTTTATCAAAGTCGGAAACCTGATGGTAAGCATTTCTCCTCCTTACACGAGGCATCACAACAACGTTTCACCAGGCAACGCCGGTGAACTGCTGTTTGTGTATGAGAAATCGGTTGGAAACTTGCCTCATGTCAGCACCTTGTAGGTGTCGCCACCGGCGCCAACCTTGTGTGAATGTTCTGAAAAGCTAATCATTTGCATATCACAGCATCTTCTTATTGTCGGTTAAATTTGGCGTCGTAGCATGTCATCTTCGTGGTGTAGCAATTTTAATGGCCAGTAATGTAGTTACTGATGTGTAAGTAGGGTCCAGAATCTGAGGATATCATTTAGCATAATCTTACCAATACACACACATTTTTCATAATGTGTTCACCGAGATAAGGTCGGTAAGGTTCTCGAGGCTTCCACCGAACTGCAACTCTTCCATCGGATTAGCACAGGTCACAGCGTGATTCATCACCTCAAATCAGGCGTTTCCAATCACCCCCTGTCCAGTGCCATCGCTCTTTACACCATCTCAAGTGTCGCTTAACACTGACCACAGAAATTTGTGGCTCATGAGGAGTTGTTAGACCATTGTATCCTCTTTAAATCTCTCCACACAGCCACTGTACTAGCTGGACTGCTGGAAGCAATTTGGAACCCACGAGTGATTCCTTCCACTGGTTTCGTGCGATTTGTTTGAAGCACCCTTCGCAGTACACGATGGCCCCTATCTGACACTACATAGGGTCTCTCTGGTCTTGATTTATCTGTCGTCGTTCCTTCGTGTTTCACGATCACAGTCGGCTTGGGCGACTGTAGAAGGATTTAAATCTTCGTGGTGGATTTGTTACTCAGGTGACATCCAACGACGAATCCACTTTCGAAGCTACTAAGCTATGCTGGCCAACCTGTTCTTCTCTTACTGCTGACAACACAGTTCCCTCCACTTGCTTTTACACTGGCGGGTCCGCCTCTCGGGACATCTAGTGGTCAATTTCACATTACATAGTGGTGTCTAGTTGCTTCTGAACACACAGTAAACGTTGGAAAACAAGAGGAAACAGATATTCACCTGAATCAGTGAGTGAATCAGAGATGTGTAGTGGAAAAGCTGTACAGGGTGTCCGAAAAGACTTTCCCTGTTTACATAAATTGATAACTCAGGCTAGAAGTAAGATACAAATATGAAACTTGTGTCGAACTGTTTACAACTATCAAAGTTTTTTTCTGTTTTAGGTTCGCAGTACGTATGTAGTGGATGAGGTGCAGTGCCCAAGAAGCCATGTTAATCAATCAGGAGAAGGCACAGTGTGTCCTGTGGTACCATGAAACACGATCACAAACCACAGCGCAGAGACACTTCCAGACAACATTTGGAAGGAATCCACCTGATGTCAAGATCATTAAAACCTGGTATGAGAAGTTCCAGAACACAGAATCGGTTGCTGGCCTTCCGAGGTCTGGTCGACCAAGAACCTCAGCAGACAGGGTGGAAGCTGTAAGGCAGTCTTTCCTGCGGAGTCCGAAGAAATCGGTGCGCAGGGCCTCACGTGAATTACAGATGCCAAAAATCTCTCTCCATGACATTTTGAACAAACGTTTATTGTTTCGTGCATACAACGTGCAAATCGTTCAGGCCTTGTTGCCCAATGACAGTACACGTCGATATGACTTTGCGATCGAAATGTTATCACGTATTGAGGACGATGATGGTTATCTCAGACGAATTGCCTTTTCTGACGAGGCGACCTTTTTTGTCAGTGGAGTAGTGAATCGCCATAATGCGCGCATTTGGGGTTCGCAACCCCCTGGTGAGGTCATGGAGTGCACCAGAGGCAGTCCAAAGGTATATGTTTGGTGCGCGCTATTGCACGATCGAATTATCGGGCCATTCTTCTTCGCTGAGGCTACCATCACATCTGCAGTGTATCTGGACATGTTGCAACTGTATGCTGTTCCTCAGCTGCGTCAGTATCACCCCGATGTCCTGTTTCAGCAAGACGGTGCACCGCCTCATTGGGGTTTGGACGTTCGTGCCTATCTCGATATGACGATTCCTGGGCGATGGATTGGTCGTGATGGGTCAACGGTTTGGCCTCCACGCTCTCCTGACATAACCCCATTAGACTTCTTTTTATGGGGTTGTGTCAAGGACGAGGTCTACCGAACATGTGTACCAGATCTTGAAACCCTGCGGCAACGGATAACCACAGTTGTTGAACCGATCCCTCCAGTGATGTTGGCTAATGTGTGGATGGAAGCTGAATATCGCCTAGATGTGCTACGTGCTAAAAAGGGTGCTCATGTGGAAGTTTACTGATATGTGAAAAAAATTTTGATAGTATGTAAACAATTAGACTCCAGTTTCATATTTGTATCTTACTTCTAGCCTGAGTTATCAATTTATATAATCAGGGAAAGGCTTTTCGGACACCCTGTACTTCAATTACCAAGTGCGTGAGGTGTTTATAAGCATGTTTCTCCATATAAAACCTACAGGAACAAGAAATGAATGAAATATAATAAAGATACTTTCGGGAAAGTAGGAGGCAGAGAAAAATTAAATGAACCTCGTAAATAGGCAATTGTGTAGGGCTAATGAGATCGAATGACAACAGTCGCAGTCGCCAACACCAGAGTGACTTGTTCAAAATTTTCCACTGCATCGACGTAGGCGATATGTGAGGTGGAGTTCAGGGTTAAAAGTAGCTGCGAAGAGCAGACGAAACTGCAGGAAGACAGAATTCCGAAATGTGCGTCACTGGTCGAAGTAATATCTAACCAGTGTCAGTGATAATTGTATGTAAACATCCGCTAGGTAAATGAAAACATGAGATTTTTATTGTCACTGAAAACTGATGTGAATCATACATTGCGTGTGTTATTTCCATGCCCTAGTGGTGTCTATGTTTTCATGCTAGTGAAGATCTTGGTGAATAATATTCACTAAATTTTTATTTTTATTTCGTTTATCGCACTGACACACTCATATTCTTCTTACTTGTGTTGTGACTTGATTGAATAAGGAAATATTATTATAAGGTTGTTTAAATTAGGCATAAGATTTCAATATGTATTTCAATTACTGATTTCACTGATTTGGGAATACAGAAGGACTCAGTTTTGTGGTCTAGGGATTTGTTGTTTATTCTATTTCACTACTGAAATGATTACTTATCTTGTGTTGAATCAGATTCTAAATAATTTTGATTGGGTTGATTTCTCACATACATTTGCATATGTTCCTTTATTCATGTAACTGTGTTTAGAGGCATCAGTATTTCAGGATTTAAAGATCACCACAAATTACTTTTATTTGTTATTGATTTTTCAATCTTAAACTGGGCTGCTTTTTTCATTAGTTTTATTTAGATTTTGGATTTCTAAAAACTTGCTCTTTTAAAAAAAATCATTAGTTGTGTGTCTCAGCATCGAAGCAAATGTATAGTAATGACAGCTACAATACTATGATTTGAGCTTACCTTTATTTTGTTTTTAGAGATTATAGTTTCTATGAATCATTGTAAATTTTATTTTTGATTAGTCTTGTCAGTTTTGTATTTTTTTTGTAAACTCATTGATTACATTGTATTATTTGAATATAATTATGTAATTTAGAAATGTATGCTAAGTTTTCATCTTCAAACAACCACTGATAGAGATGCTGATGTGGTTGCATTTTTTATTATTCTTGGAGAACAATTTAACCTCTCGCTGAAAATGGGGGGTGGGGGTGGGATGGCTGCATAAAATATCATTTACTTGCTGCCTGTGTGTACTAGCTTAGTTCATTATTGTAGTCTGATCAGCTAGTTTGCTATTATTAAGCTGATTTTAAGGGTGAGTAATTTCTCCATGATGGCTGGTGTCCTCAACATCTGTTGCAGAAAAAGTTCTCAAAATCTTTCCATAAGGCAGCACCTTACAGAAGCATTGTAGGCAAAAATAGGAAATGGACAATGAGAAAGTCTACATTCTGCTCCTCATTCTGACTGGCTGGACTCCCTAAGGACGAAGTAATATCGTGTAATGTTTAAGGGGCTCATGATGTGGTGGAGCTGTGGTATGGAAGTTGTTATGTAGGAATGATAATGGGAGTGGGAGTTTTGTAAATAAGTGCAGAATGACTGCTTAACACATATCGGTTTAAAAATATTATAATTTCTAACAGTGAAAATTGAAATAATTTTGTGCAACTACAAATAATAATGGAAAATTTACTCCAAAAGTCATAGAATAGGCACCTTCATTTCTTACACTTGATCGTCGTTCTACAGCTTCCTGACCAGCCATTTAAACTTCATACACAATGGAATCTGTGCTTATTCGAAAAACATGTTATATTAGACTTTGGTCAAGCTGTAAGCTTACAATCCCAAATCCTACCATCCTTTTAGATATATTATACTTACAATATTTGAATAGATCAGTGTGTTGTTTGGTCTTCTGTGTCTGTACCGAAAGGATGAGTGAGTGTGTTTTCTTGTTTTATTTAGTGATAGAAAAATTTGAAGATGAAGAAATTCAACTACAGCTATGTGAGGGAAATGCTGAAGCACAACCTCTTTTCTGAACAAGGGACAGGAAGGTTGTTTTGAGCAACTCATCAATTGATGGATGTTAAAAAAAGACCAAAAATTTTGGGTATATTTCAAGTTGAGCATAGTGCAGTTCAGCTATGTAATCAATCTCATCAAGGAAGTTATCAAGAAGTATTCCTGATCGCAATTTTAAAATGGAGATGCGAGCATCAGACGATGTGCAGGTATCCCATCTTAACACATAAAACACCTTATAGTTGGTCACTGTGCAATACACTGATGGCATCCATACTAATAACAATTTCTTTCACACAATTTGATATTTAATCAGTCTGCAGAGGCACCTCTAAGCACCAATCTAAAGGTCTTTTACAAATAACACCAAAATACTGAAAACAAAAGATTAAAAAAAATCCAAGTGCAAGATCTACGAAGAGTGGACACACCGGAAAACCAGTCTTCAAAGGAAGTTACATGCAAAGAACAGTCAGAATGTACTGCTAGCATTCCAAAATGTAACTCAGCAGAGTGCAGCTATTCACCACCTATTCCCTCCTGATTATTCAACTACACTCAAATGTTGAGTAACTTGGTGTCAAACGTTCACAGCACAGCACTCAGCAACGAACGCCAGCATTGATGAAAGCAAACGGCATCCAGTACATACCACCACAAACAGTCTCATCACTACGCCATCTCTCTTTGCATACAGTACAATTGCACTCTGACTAGGACCCACACTAACAGCCTCCAGCAGTCAGTTCACTACTCCCCCAGGGAACCTTCCCATTCAGAGCCTCGCACTAAATTCTCCTCCCCGCCACTCTGGCCACCCTCCATTGCTTCGCCTGACAACAGGGGCCATTGCTCGTTGCCAATGTTCGCAAATAGCTAGCGATAATCGAAAACGTGTAGCAAAGTGGCATAAAGTTCTGTACCCTCTGGAGTGGAGGTGGTGTTCTCATTGTGCATATGTGCAGAAAAGCTTATCTGGTTTTGATGGTGTTCCCATGTAATAACCCTGGTCTTATCTGAAGTATGTAAGGCATCAGTAAGTCAAAGCATTTTTCCAAAGAGACTGAAATATGCCATTGTTAAATCCTTCTTAAGAAAGGTGATAAGAGCGACGTCAATAACTGCCAATCTGTTTCACTGCTGAGAACATTTTCCTAAATTTTTGAGCAGGTAGTGTATACTAGAATAGTGTATCAGCGGAGCAACAATAATATCCTCACAAAATTAAAATCTGGCTTTCAGAGGGGCTATTCTACTGAGAATGTCATTTACATGTTCACTCACAAAATTTTGCAAGTGTTAAATAATAAAATAGCGCCCATTTTCTACAACCTATCTAAGGCATTTGTCTGTGTGAATCACAGTATTCTCCTAGATTAATTGAATTTTCGTGGGGTTGATGGTATAGCCTACCAATGGATAATGTCATATCTATATATGTCATATCTACATGAATAATGTCATATCTAACCAAAAAATGTGGAAAGCTGTACTTAGTAATTTGTCCAATATAGCCTATGGACATAATTCAGTCTAGGGAGAAGTCATGTATGGGATTCCTTATATATGTAAACGATCTTCTGTCTAACATATGACAAGAAGAATTAGTTCATTTTGCAGATGGCACTAGTATTGTAATCAATCCAGGCATACATACAGAAATGCGAGAAATAGTAAAGAAAGTTCTTAAAACTATCATTGAATAATTTTCTGTGAATGGTCTCATCTTTAATTTGAAAAAGACACAGCGTATTCAGTTCTGCACACCTAGGGGTATTACATCAATGATGAGTGTAGCATATGGTGACAAAATAATAAATAGGGTGGAAACTTTAAAAGTCATTGTGTCCCTACCGATGAGACTTTAAAATAGAAAGATCACACTTTGAAGCTCTTCAAACAACTTAGCTCAGCCACATTTGCACTTAGAATCATTTCAAATCTTGGAGAGAGACAAATACTGAGTTGACATATTTTGCTTATTTTCATTCTATAACGTAATATGGTATAATATCATTGCTCAAAAACGCTCTGGAAGAATAATATGTACTGCTCACCCACGATCATGTTGTCGACATCATTTTAAGGAGTAACTACTACTTCACACTATACTTATTTCCTCATGAAGTTGACTGTAAATAATCCACTACAGTTCAAAAGGAATAATTATGTTCATAATGACAGAATTTTAATTTTTCTTTTCATATTCCTTTTCTTAGGTGACGAAATAACATTACTGTCTTCTTCTTTATTTTCAATAATTTCTAAATCTTTACCAGGATTTTGGAAGATTCTTGATCAGTAATGTCCTCACTTTCAGAATAGTCTGAAGATGAAACAGTAGTATCAGTTTTACTGTTGGACATGGCTTTCAATCCAAATAGTTTGTTAATTTCATTTTCATTTGGTCTAAAGTAATATGTGTCTTCATTCCCCATCTTTCAGTAACCTGAAATATTTTAATATTTTACTTTAGTTCATATATGTGCCTCATCATGATAAATGTATTTATTAACAAATTATGTATGTATTATTTCTCCAAATGTTGATTGAAACATACATTGCAAAGAAGAATTGAACTCATCTGCAATTTTGTTTCAATCATATTATTAACATCTCTACATCTGATTTCCATTGTTTGAAAAGCATAATAATCTTGACTTAGGGAATATGTTGAATAGTAATAAGATTTGGTATCCACATATACATGCACATTAGTCAGTTTTTTCAATGCATCATTATCCTTGTTTTTAACAATTTCATTTATGCAACATTCAGTATATAGTGCTGATAATAATTGTGGTTTATAAATAGTATTCTTATGTAAATTACAAATATTTGTAATTTGTGAATACTGCATACATGATGTATAAAATTAATCACAATACTTTCTGTAATGGAAATCTTACACTGATTTGGTAGTGACTATTTCTGCCAATATATGTTAGATACTATACCCACATACTAGAGAAAATGATCATATGTTTTAAATTTTTATAATTTCCAGTCAGAACACCAGTGAAAGCTATTGTCTTCAGAATATGTATCATAAGCTGTGTTTCCAGTAACTTTATGAATATGGGAACTAAAAATACATTTAGGCCATGTTAATGCAAAACAAAACACATCCGGTCAAGATGTAGTTCTTCTTAATAATTTACTGTTGTTATATCTTTTCTGAATTTCAAGGGTATATATTTCATTTTATTTGTGTATCAGATATAGTTATATTTTATTCCTCATCTAAATAAGCATTAATATCATCAGATTCATCTGACTCTCATTCTAACACTGCACGTGCATCTCATATGGATGAAGATGAAACACTAGAATTGGCATCCAACATTTCTACAGCTTCAAAAGATGGTCCATCTGACATTCTTAAAAGTAAAATATAAAAGTAAGTTAATTACATTAACAGAAGAGATGGAGAGTAACTTGCTCCATGACAGTAGTAATTTAAGTATACATGCTAGAGATACTTCCTTTTATGTCCATATTCGGCCAGTTAGCCTTGACTGATCACTTGCCAACAGCAACACCCCCCCCCCTCCCCCTCCCCTGCGATCTCTGATGACAGCAGTGCACTTTGCATGTTCTTTGAACTTTGCTGTGGCATTCAATATGCCACATAAAGGTTGTCTTTGCCCGTCTTGTTAGCCATTTGATCTAACGCACTGCTTTCCGGGCGGGAAGGCGTGCCAGTCCCCAGCACGAATCCGCCTGGCGGATTAGTGTCGAGGTCCGGTCTGGCGGCCAGTCTGTGGTTGGTTTTTAAGGCGGTTTTCCATCTGTCTCGGCGAATGCAGGCTGTTTCCCCTTGTTCCACCTTGGTTACACTATGTTGGCGTTTGCCGCGCAAACACTGTCTCCACATATGCGTACACCGTAACTACTCTACCACGCAAACATTGCGGTTACACTCGTCTGGTGTGAGATGTTCCTGGGGGGTGGGGGGGGGGGGGGGGTTCACTGGCGGCCGAACCGCAGAATAACCCTGCTGGATTCGGTGTGGGGCGGCGGTGGGGTGAGTGGACTGCTGAAGCCTGTTGTGGGGCTGTGTACCACTGAGGGCTATGGCAAGGACGAAGCGTTTCCGCTGTTTCTAGGTCCCCAGTTCCATGAAATACAATAGACACACAGTAAAAACACCGCCTTATAAATGTTCAGCATGTAACCATTTTTACAAATTAATTTGCATTGTGAATGTAAAATGACTCGTTTCACATTATTATGATTTGTCTTGCAAAATGATCCTTGGGACATGAACTAACTTACATACTAACTCTGAAGTCAGAAATAGGTAATCCTTTGTGATTAACCAAGTTATTTAGCTCGGTACAGAAGACTGAGAGAATCCGAAGTGCGTTTCCAGTTTCGGGCGTGGAATTCGACTTATTTCACTGTTTTTCTCGGCGAGTAGTACGGGTGAGTGAGTGTAGGCTTGTTCGATGAAGAGGAAGACCTCAAAGCAGAGCCCTGAGCCATTAGCTAGCTGGAGGTGGTGTGGTACAAAAGTGATGGACTTAACTATAGTTAATTAATGACAATGCGTTGTGAGGAAATTAGAGACTGTTTTCCCGTGACTCTCCCCCTATTGACTCTCAGCTGTGATCCTGTTTCGCTGTTATGGTTATTATCTGCGAGTATTGCTGACAGGCAGTTTGAGATGTCTTCTTTTTCCTCTCTTACACCTAGTGCCCACATTTTTCATTAGTGGAACTGTCATTTTTGCAGTGTGAAAATTATTAAACTGTGTGAAATAAAGCCCTCATAACTTCTGAACGGTTTGTATTAGGGCGTTCAAACTGCACGGTTGGCCAAGGGGCAGGGGGGCGGGGGGTACGATGGGAATTAGTATGCAGTATACGGTTTAGTTTAGCGCCGAAGCCCACTTTCATTTGGATGGGTTCGTCGATAAGTAAAGCTGGCGCATTTGGAGAACTGAGAATCCCTATTTTGTGATCGAGAAATCTCTTCACCCTTAATGGGTGACTGTGTGGTGTGCGATGTCCAGTCACAGAATATCTGGTGCGGTATTCCGTGATGGCACGGTGACTACCAAACGGTACTTGAAGGTTTTGGAAGATGATTTTATCCCCATTATCCAAAATGACCTTGATTTCTACGAGATGTTGTTCATAGAAGACTGAGCTCGACCCTGTCCAAGCAGGAGAGTGATGACCTGGAGGAGCACTCTGGGGACCGCATTCCGGCTCTGAGATACCCAGAGTCCACTGGCATGGGCCTCGATTGGTCGCCATATTATCCGGATCTGAACTCATGTGATTCATTTTTGTGAGGCTATATTAAAAATAAGGTGTACGTAAATAACCCAAAAACCATTGCTGAGCTGAAAACAGCCATTCAAGATGCCATCGACAGCATCGATGTTCCGACATTTCAGGGGTTCATGTAGAATTTCGGTCTTCGTCTGCGCCACATCATGGCCAATGATGGCAGGCATTACGAACATGTGATAATCTAAATCCGAATATCTGTAGTGATGTGTACGTGTTGAATAAAGTGTATGGACGGCGCAGTTTGTAATTAATTTACGTTTATTTTCATATAGTTCAATAATCGTCAACCTGAAAGATAATAGTACATTGTACTACTATGGTCTTTTTTTTCTTCTCTTCCGCGATCTCATAATTTTCCCATATAATGATGAACGAATGTTTTAATTGTTATCAAATATATTCTCCTAACTTATTTAGAAATACATATGATTATCATGAAAGAGCTATGAACATGTGGAGTTATGCAGTTAATAATATTTGTTAAGGTTTTCGCTGCCTTTACATCTCTCTATATACTTCAGCTATTTAATCAATTAATATTACTGCACATACTTCAAAGGTTACGAAGACAGTGAAAAAACACTGAAATTTTAGGCATACTCATAATACACAGATGGGGAGACAAAATCGCAGCACCAAGAAGGAATTGTGTAACATAAACGAAAGTCGGTAGGAGTGTTTCTACACCTGGAAGGAGATGTCTATACCAATTTCCCTCTAGTCGCAGGAGGATGTAAGTCAGGCTTGTTTTAAATACTCGCTGTAACGGTCCTAGATGTTAGCTGGCTTTGAGATTGAACGTGGTGAGTTGATGTTAGTCTAGAATGCCGTTACGGTGAAAAAGACGCCATTATCAACACGACATTAAGTTTGAACGTCTTCGTGTAACAAGGCTACGAGAAGCTGGTTGTTCGTTCTGGAACATTGTAGAAAGACTTGGCACGAATTTAGTCATTGTATATTATTGCTGGCGGCGGTTGTCAAGAGAATGTACGGGCGCAACGAGGTCGGACTCCGAACAGTCACGTTATATTATCAAGAGGAAGACAATCTCGTTTGGCGTATGGCTCTGCCGTATCGTACTGCATCTGCAGCAGCAATTTGAACACCAGGTGGCACCACAGTGACACAACGAACTGTTGCAAAACTTTTACCTGAAGGAAAGTGAAATTCTATGTACCGACTTGACAGAAAATCCTAGGAAGTTCTGGTCTTACGTTAAATCAGGAAGTGGATCGAAATAGCATATCCAGAGGCTCTGGGATGATAATGGCATTGAAACAGAGGATGACACTAGTAAAGCTGAAATACTAAAGACCTTTTTCCAAAACTGTTTGTCGGGCCGGTGTGGCCGAGCGGTTCTAGGCGCTTCAGTCTGGAACCGCGCGACAGCTACGGTCGCAGGTTCGAATCCTGCCTTGGGCATGGATGTGTGTGATGTCCTTAGGTTAGTTAGGTTTAAGTAGTTCTAAGTTCTAGGGGACTGATGACCTCAGATGTTAAGTCCCATAGTACTCAGAGCCATTTGAACCAACCAAAACTGTTCCACAGAGAAAGACCGCACTGCAGTTCCTTCTCTAAATCCTCGCACGAACGAAAAAATGGCTGACATCGAAACAAGTGTCCAAGGAATAGAAAAGCAATTGAAATCACCCAACAGAGGAAAGTCCACTGGGCCTGACGGGATATCAATTCGAGTCTACACAGAGTACGCGAAACAACCTGCCCCCTTCTAACAGCCGTGTACCGCAAGTCTCTAGAGGAACGGAAAGTTCCAAATGATTGGAAAAGAGCACAGGTAGTTCCAGTTTTCAAAAAGGGTCGTCGAACAGATGCGCAAAACTATAGGCCTATATCTCTGACATCGATCTGTTGTAGAATTTTAGAACATGTTTTTTGCTCGCGTATCATGTCATTTCTGGAAATCCAGAATCTACTCTGTAGGAATAAACGTGAATTCCGAAAACAGCGATCGTGTGAGACCCAACTCGCTTTATTTGTTCATGAGACCCAGAAAATATTAGATACAGGCTCCCAGGTAGATGCCGTTTTCCTTGATTTCCGGAAGGCGTTCGATACAGTTCCGCACTGTCGCCTGATAAACAAAGTAAGAGCCTACGGAATATCAGATCAGCTGTGTGGATGGATTGAAGAGATTTTAGCAAACAGAACACAGCATGTTGTTCTTATTGGAGAGACGTCTACAGACGTTAAAGTAACCTCTGGCGTGCCACAGGGGAGTGTTATGGGACCATTGCTTTTCACAGTGTATATAAATGACCTAGTAGACAGCGTCGGAAGCTGCATGCGGCTTTTCGCGGATGATGTTGTAGTATACAGAGAAGTTGCAGCATTAGAAAATTGCAGCGAAATGCAGGAAGATCTGCAGCGGATAGGCATTTGATGCAGGGAGTGGCAACTGACCCTTAACATAGACAAATGTAATGTATTGCGAATACATAGAAAGAAGGATCCTTTATTGTATGATTATATGATAGCGGAAGAAACACTGGTAGCAGTTACTTCCGTAAAATATCTGGGAGTATGCGTACGTAACGGTTTGAAATGGAATGATGATATAAAATTAATTGTTGGTAAGGCGGGTTCAAAAAAATGTTCAAATGTGTGTGAAATCTTATGGGACTTAACTGATAGGGTCATCAGTCTCTAAACTTACACACTACTTTACCTAAATTATCCTAAGGACAAACACACACACCCATGCCCGAGGGAGCACTCGAACCTCCGGCGGGACCAGCCGCACAGTCCATGACTGCAGCGCCTTCAGACCGCTCGGCTAATCCCACGCGGCCGGTAAGGCGGGTGCCAGGTTGAGATTCATTGGGAGAGTTCTTAGAAAACGTAGTCCATCAACAAAGGAGGTGGTTTGCAAAATACTCGTTCGACCTACACTTGAGTATTGCTCATCAGTGTGGGATCCGTACCAGGTTGGGTTGACAGAGGAGATAGAGAAGATCCAAAGAAGAGCGGCGCGTTTCGTCACAGGGTTATTTGGTAATCGTGATAGCGTTACGGAGATGTTTAGCAAACGCAGGAGGCAGACTCTGCGAGAGCGGCGCTCTGCATCGCGGTGTAGCTTGCTGTCCAGGTTTCGAGAGGGTGCGTTTCTGGATGAGGTATCGAGTATATTGCTTCCCCCTACTTATACCTCCCGACGAGATCATAAATGTAAAATTAGAGAGATTCGAGAGGGCACGGAGGCTTTCCGGCAGTCGTTCTCCCGCGAACCCTACGCGAGTGGAACAGGAAAGGGAGGTAATGACAGTGGCACGTAAAGTGCCCTCCACCACAGATCGTTGGATGGCTTGCGGGCTATAAATGTAGATGAAGATGTAGACATCTGAGAGCGAGACACTCTGTAGTGGGCATTTCACCGCCCCCGAACCACTGCCATTTGCGACTTCAGTGGAGCACAGAGTGGAGATCTGTTGTGTTTTTTGTTGAAAGCTGGTTCCACCTCGGTGCCAGTGATGGGTGTATATAGGTTAGAAGGAGGACAGTTGAGGGCTTGCAACTACCCTCTATGCATGCTAGACACACCCGGAGCTATGATCTGAGGTGAGACCCCGTATGACAGCAGGAGCACTCTCGTGGTTATACCACGCACGCTGACTGCAAATTTGTATGTCAGTCTGTTGGTTCGGCCTGTTGGGCTGCCATTCTTGAACAGCATTCCAGGGGATTTCCAACACGATAACACTTGCCCACATACCGCTGTTGTAACCCAACATGCTCTACGGAGTGTCGACATGTCGTCTCGGCCTTTTCGATCACCAGAGCTGTCTCCAATCGAGCGCATGTGGGACATCATTGGACGACAGCTCCAGTGTCGTCAACAATCAGAATTAACTGGTCCTGTGTCGGCCGACCAACTGCGACAGGCGTGGAACTCCATCTCACAAACTGACATCCGGCACTTGTACAACGCAAGTCAGGCACTTTTGCATGCTTGCGTTCAACATTCTGGCGGTTATATCGATTTTTATTAATGTACCAGCTTTTCACATTGTTGTTGTTGTGGTCTTCAGTCCAGAGACTGGTTTGATGCAGCTCTCCATGCTACTCTATCCTGTACAAGCTTCTTCATCTCCCAGTACCTACTGCAACCTACATCCTTCTGAATCTGTTTAGTGTATTCATCTCTTGGTCTCCCTCTACGATTTTTACCCTCCACACTGCCCTCCAATACTAAATTGGTGATCCCCTGATGCCTCAGAACATGTCCTACCAACCGATCCCTTCTTCTAGTCAAGTTGTGCCACAAATTTCTCTTTTCCCCAATTCTATTCAATACCTCCTCATTAGTTATGTGATCTACCCATCTAATTTTCAGCATTCACATTAGCAGTGGCTTATCTCGCGCCTACATTAACCTGTGATCTTGCAATGTCACCCATTTAAATATGTTGCCTATACAAATGTATTCCAGAAATTTCATTGCTCTACATCAATAATTTTTTTGGTGTACCGATTTTTTCCATCAGCGTATTTGACTAGCTACCCGTTGCAGCTTTGCACTGGTAGCATTAAGTATCTATGACTGGACGACTTGTCTGGCGTAGTGCTAGTTCTGTTTAAGTGCTGCTGCTGCGTGGAATTACTAATAAAAATCAGAAAACAACGTTAGGAAAACGAGCGTCGTCACCTTCATACAGTGTACAGTGTACAGAGGTTGTAAGAATAGAAAATTGTATTGAAATGCAGGAGGATCTGCAACGAATTGACACATGGTGCAGGGAATGGCAATTGAATCTCAATGTAGACAAGTGTAATGTGCTGCGAATACATAGAAAGAAAGGTCATTTATCATTTAGCTACAACATAGCAGGTCAGCAACTGGAACCAGTTGATTCCATAAATTATCTGGGAGTAGGCATTAGGAGTGATTTGAAATGGAATGACCATATAAAATTAGTCATCGGTAAAGCAGATGCCAGACTGAGATTCATTGGAAGAATCCTAAGGAAATGCAGTCCGAAAACAAAGGAAGTAGGTTACAGTACACTTGTTCGCCCACTGCTTGAATATTGCTCACTGGTGTGGGATCCGTACAAGATAGGGTTGATAGAGGAGAAAGAGAAGATCCAATGGAGAGCAGCGCGCTTCGTTACAGGATCATTTAGTAATCGCGAAAGTTTTACGGAGATGATAGATAAACTCTAGTGGAAGACTCTGCAAGAGAGACGCTCAGTAGCTCGGTATGGGCTTTTGTTGAAGTTTCGAGAACATACCTTCACCGAGGAGTTGAGCAGTATGTTGCTCCCTCCTATGTATATATCACGAAGAGACCATGAGGATAAAATCAGTGAGATTAGAGCCCACACAGAGGCATACCGACAATCTTTCTTTCCACGGACAATACGAGACTGGAATAGACAGGAGAACCGATAGAGGTACTCAAGGTACCCTCCGCCACACACCGTCAGGTGGCTTGCGGAGTGTGGATGTAGATGTAGCTGTTCGAGGAGGAATGGTCAGTTTTCAGGGATATGACAGGGACGATCATTACAAGTAAAAAATGTCAAGTAAACATGGGCTCTAAAATCCATACCTTAAGAGGTATGAGTACTTGTTCAGTAGAATGGATGTGTTTCACTGTAGCAAAGATGAGCAAGTGCTCATAGCTCTTAAGGTATGAAGTTTAGAGCCCATATTTACTTGACACTCCTTTCTTGTTTTGATGCATACTACTACCTCTCAATATATGGAAAGAAGAAAAATGGTTCAAATGGCTCTGAGCACTTTGGGACTTAACATCTGTGGTCATCAGTCCCCTAGCACTTAGCACTACTTAAACCTAACTAACCTAAGGACATCACACACATCCATCCCGAGGCAGGATTCGAACCTGCGACCGTAGTAGTTGCGCGATTCCGGACTGGGTGCCTAGAACCGCTAGACCACCGCGGCCGGCTGTGGAAAGAAGAGACCTTGGAGTAGAATAGATGTACATCACAGTACCGAAGATGAAAAAGTGCTCATGGCTCTCAAGGTATACATTTCAGACCCCATGTTTACTCGACTTTTTTTGGTCCAAATGACCGTCCCAGCGCATCTTTCAGTATCGACCGTTCCTTGTGGGACACCCTGTGTAACAGACTACTTAATCAGTGCACGCCAGGAAACTTCTCAGGAATTATGAAAGTTACCTTGTAGTGAACTGAGAATTCTTCTCTCTGCTGTCGGGCATGAAATGACGAGTAGATGACTAATGAGATTGCGCCACATAAGGAGCCAGCAATTACTTGATGCCAGCAGTGAAATGAAATCAAACAGAAATGGTTTGTAATTAAGGGGTTCATGTATGAATGTAAAAGATTGCTTATATTATAAAAACATGAAAGAAATGTTATTTTTGCGCTATTTACACAAACCAACCCTCCCGTCGGAGGTTCGAGTCCTCCCTCAGGCATGGGTGTGGTTCAAATGGCTCTGAGCACTATGGGACTCAACTGCTGAGGTCATTAGTCCCCTAGAACTTAGAACTAGTTAAACCTAACTAACCTAAGGACATCACAAACATCCATGCCCGAGGCAGGATTCGAACCTGCGACCGTAGCGGTCTTGCGGTTCCAGACTGCAGCGCCTTTAACCGCACGGCCACTTCGGCCGGCCCAGGCATGGGTGTGTGTGTGTGTGTGTTGTTCTTAGCATACGTTAGTCTAAGTAGTGTGTAAGTCTAGGGACCGACGACCTAAGCAGATTGGTCCCTTAGGAATTCACACACATTTGAGCGCTTGAACACAAACCAAAACAAAATTATACATCTCAAGGCCGATTTGACTGGGCGTGGACACGACTCAGTTGTCAAGGGCAAGGAGAAGGGGACGACTCGTCTCACTATTATTCGTCATTGTTCGTTGTGTACTTCTGTCGCTGCGTTGGTACGACGCGTCGCCTTGGAGCTGTGCAGTGCGAGTCGGCTGCCCTCATCAACATTCGCGGCTTTGCGGCGGGTCCCAGCTACTATCTCTGCGCTGTCTGCCCGTTGTCGGTTGCATGGCCGAAGCTGCGATATCACAATATCAGAAGGCGGATGTTGGCGAAGGGCGGAAGAGCACCCATGTCCTCTCGCTTCCGCGGTGTCTCCACGACTTCCATTTTTCTCGCTTCTCCTCCCTCTCTCAGCTCAAATCCTCATCGAAATATTGTTTCTATCGGTGTTGTCATTGGCGGACAAAATTTTCAATGCAGGCCAATGACAGATCGCTGTTTCATAGCGACGCCTCTTCGTGCGGGGTGGAGCTGTTACACGTCTCGGTCGCCTCTTGTTCGCATTGACGGCACTTTGAACAGTGGACGTTACATTTCAGATGTGTTACGACCCGTGGCCCTACCCTTCATTCGATCCCTCCGAAACCCTACATTTCAGCAGGATAATGCACGACCGCATGTTGCAGGTCCTGTACGGGCCTTTCTGGATACAGAAAATATTCGACTACTGCCCTGGCCAGCACATTCTCCAGATCTCTCACCAATTGAAAAGCCTGGTCAATGGTGGCCAAGCAATTGGCTCGTCACAATACGCCAGTCACTACTCTTGATGAACTGTGGTATAATGTTGAAGCTGCATGGGCAGCTGTACCTCTACACGCCATCCAAGCTCTGTCTGACTCAATGCCCAGGCGTATCAAGGTCGTTATTACGGCCAGAGGTGGTTGCTCTGGGTACTGATTTCTCAGGATTTATGCCCCCAAATTGCGTGAAAATGTAATCACATGTCAGTTCTAATATAATATATTTCTCCAATGAATACTCGTTTATCATGTGCATTTCTTCTTGGTGTAGCAATTTTAATGGCCAGCAGTGCAGTTTCTTGGAAGAGAACCATATCAAATTTCACTCGTATGAAATTGATCAGACTAACAAACCACTATAAGTAGTCATTAGAAGGCTACCAATAACAATATACCAGGAGAGGATCGCTGTTGAATTAACTGAACAAAGATATCAAATATGTGGTCCAAACCCATTCAACGTACGGCAAAAGACCATATCCGTGCTTCTTAGTAATATTACCTCGTAATGCTACAGCTGTAGACATATACTTCCTGCAAAAGTTATTTCGTATTTCAGGGGTAACTGTGGAAGAGCGCAGCTCACGTGGTCCCAACCATTGTCATGGGTGTCGAAGATTTAAGCATTCACCAGTACACTGCAAAGCGGTGCGCTCAAAATCGCCCACCATCAGACTGTAAAAAACTCAGAGACCCTCCAGTCTGTCGCATTAACCGTGGCGGAAGCCATCCCGCCTCATACAGCGTAGTTTACCAGCAACTGCGCTCGTGCCAGCACTGCCAGGTAATCACATTCGCGCAGCAGCAGCCGGCCAGCCCTGTTGCCACAAACACCGGCCAGTGCCAGACGAGACACACCCATTCCGGCTGTCCAGTCCCGTTACACCTCTTTCTCCAGGCAGAGTGCATACCGTACGCCGACATAACGAAAGCCACTCTCCCGAAACGATCAGCTAAGGTGCACTTTCTGCGGCCAAACTTGCGTTCTCCGGAACTGTTATTACGTAACTTCACTAAACAAACACCGTTTTTTGCCTTATTAAATAACTTTGGAGATTGAAGAAGACTGATTCGGCCTTTGCGGAAAATTGCCTGAACAATAACCACAAATACATAATAGACGTACAACTCTTACACACAGAGGAAAAGGGGGCTTAACTCAACCACCTATAAATTAAAAGACAAGTGTGTTCATCCCCACACCTATTATTAAACGAGCAAATTCAATCCAATTATTCACCTCTTTTAGATATCACAACCCCAGAATAGAAGCAAAACTTTAGGCTCCAGTCCATTGTAGTTAAAAAGTTCTTAGCTGATGCATAACTTTAGGCCTGTCATGTTAGTGTAATTGCTGCATTGTGTAATTACGTATGTAATTTGTTAAAAAATGGTCATTGATGTAATTTTAAATTTAGCTATGGACCGATACCATAAGAAGTTGAGATGATTATCTTTGCCTTGTCATTATATTTATCTCTGTATTATCATCTTTGAGAAACAGTAATGTACTTGAAAATGGGCTTATAACTCGAAATCTAGGTTGTGCAGTAACATTAATAATAAAATTGTTAAAATTGTGCAACAAGGCAAAAAACAATGTTTAGTTAATTTACAATGTTTCACCAAGAACCCACAGTTGATTCAATGAAATGTTATTACGTACTTCAGTGTCTCCTCTCAGAGATTATCAAGATGTCATATTGTTGGGTTGTTTTTTGGGGAGGAGACCAGACAGCGAGGTCATCGGTCCCATCGGATTAGGGAAGGACGGGAAAGGAAGTCGGCCGTGCCCTTTGAAAGGAACTAACGCGGCATTTGCTTGGAACGATTTAGGGAAATCACGGGAAACCTAAATCAGGATGGACGAACGCGGGATTTAACCGTCGTCCTTCCGAATGCGAGTCCAGTGTGCTAACCACTGCGCCACCTCGCTCGGTCAAGATGTCATAGCTAATCTAATAATTTTTTTGCAAATGTTAGCGTATCCCAGAGTAAAAGACCTCTCAAATTGGCTCTGTAGAAGATTAGCAATGAGTACACTACAAAATACGTCAGTACCGGTATCAGAAATCTTATTGCATCTACTGAAATACAATCCTCAAATGGCGAACAATGTAAGAGTGGAAAACCTTAAAGTCATTTTCTGGAATGCAAAAGGTATAAGAAACAAAGTTCCATCAACTAAAACTTTTCATTAGTGAAATCTTACCTCTCGTAATCTTACTCACAAGGGGACTCCACGACGTTGGGATCACAGATTTACTTCAAACTTTGTACACCTTTAGTAGGCCATTAAAATCACATAATGTGAAAGCTGTAAGGTGCACTGCTCTGGCAATTCCGAGAAATTAGCAAGGGAACTTTTACGCGTCTATTATGTGACTAATGTATCTGTGCATAGGTACGGGACATTAGAGTTCATGGTGGCCAAGTGATAAACGTGAGGAACAAGACACCTGCATTATTTCTTCGTACGGTGCAACGCTATTGGAGAACCGAGCATGTCACCCTGGGGGGTTGGACGTCAAACGGGGCGACTTGGAGCAAGAGAGGCGCCACAGGACATTTTAATTTCCACTGTGTATACTTTTACAAATAAATTAATAAAACTTTGTCAGCATGACCTGAAGGAGTCAGGATTGACACTCATAGCAGTGGAAGTTCAAAAACACAATAAAATATTTTTTTTACATGTGAAATTTCATGATTTTTTGACTTTCTATTGGCTTCATTTGTTGCTATAGGTACACTCTTCTTCATAAATAAGAGACATTCTTCGACGAATTTTGCACAGCACACAAACCGTACTTACAGGTGTATGGAACTCTATAGTTTATTTAATTTATGAAAAAGTGAATGAGCTGTTACATTTTAAACTTCATGTTTAGAAAATACTCCAATTTTATAGTTAATTATCTCAGTTTTTACCACAGTTGTTCATAGATTTGGAAAATTCTAGAGTTTCATATAACTGTAAGTATGGTTTATACGCTGTGCAAAATTCATCGAAGAATCTCTCTTACTTAGCAGAAAAGTGTACCTATACGCAGCCAATAGTAAGTGAAAAAATGATGAAATTTCACATGAAAAATTTATTTTGTTATGTTTCTCAACTTCCACTGCTACGAGTGTGAATCCTGAATCCTACCTGGTCATGCTGACAAAGTTTTATGAATTTATTTGTAAAAGTATAGACAGTGGAGATTAAAATGTCCTGTGGCGCCTCTCCTGATCCAAGTCGGCCCGTTTGACGTCCAACCCCCTTTCATGGGCGCTGTGATCAACGAAGTGGCTCCACATTCACTCTGCCCACCAGTCCATGTTGGCTACATCACGCCACCGCTCGCATATCTTCGGGACTTCTTCGTCGATTACAGTTAAGTTCAAGACGGTTTGCAGGAGACTAGGCTGCCCACAATGGAAGACATATATCGACGCTTCCTTCAGTAACAATCTCACCATGCGGTCTAACAGAAGTGCCCGGCGATAAAGTGGCAGAGGATATGGAGAACGGTTCATCTCCCCTCTCTCCCTATGGAGGTACGTGCGTTGTGGTATGTAGTGGTGAACGGCAACTTCCCCAACCGTCAACGACTGCACTCTATTCACATGGTCGACACGCCGATATGTCCCCACTGCGCGGTCGTCGACTCCGACGAGCAGCGTTTGGTTTGTTGCACGGCAATCGACTGTTAGCTTCTAACGAGGAAAATGCGTATTGCGCGCACGTCAATCAAAGCTGACGACCTACTGTTCCCGGACAAAGTATACTTTCCCACCACCAGGACAAATGCCGTAAACTGGATAAAGGGGAGGGCGACGTGTTTCTGTATCGCGCCGATGACAAGAACGTCATATACTTCTGGTGCATACTGCAAGAGCAGCATGTAATCTTGCGGTGACACGTGAAATATACAACATGTTTTTCCAATTGCTTGGGTTCGTTATTCACGCACCGTCCGGCTAGCTGGGGTGCTCCGGGTGTGAGAAGTGAAATGAGAAGATAGCTCAACGTTCAGGAACTAATGTTCATGCCTGATGTATTCAGGGGACTATTTATCGCTTTAAAGTTAGGGAGAAGCCGATCTGGATACACGCCAACAGGGCCGTTGCAGGCTCCCCTCTTCTTTTATTTTTTTTAGTGAACTCTTTAAATCTAGACGGCGTTTGGATGTGTTGAATGGCACCTTTAGTTTCTGTGTTGTGCTTAGTACCTATAAAAGGCAAAAAGATCAATAGCCACAAAAAATACGACAAATAAAAAATAAATAAAAAAATTATTAGCAGTCGAGCTTTGAAAGACGAACGTATCTGAGGAGACAGTTCGAGCCATTCAACCTTAATATTTAATTATTTTTTCTCCTCTAGTCATATTATTTAATTTACATGACATTTGAGAGGTAATATACAGGAAAAAAATCGCGAGGCTTGCATGAGGTTTCAATAATTTTTTCATGTCTGCATGACAAACAGCATGCCGCAACGCGTGATGTCAAAATGGAACTTAACATCTGAGGTCATCAGTCCCCTAAACTATGTGGTACCAGCTGGGGCTCCTCCGCCTCTACCTTGCGATGCTCTGCTTTGGGACTTGTCTACTCTGCGGCGGAGTACTGTTTCCCCGTTTGGCTAAAGAGCGCTCACACCAAGATGGTGGACACGGTACTGAACCAAACTATGAGGATTATTTCAGGTACAATAAAATCAACCCCCATTCACTGGCTACCTGTACTGAGCCACATACCGCCACCTCACTTACGAAGAGAACATGCGCTTCTCAGAGAATTTAAAAAAATACGAGACAACCCGCAACTTCCGATTCGCGCTTTGAGCAATGGCATTGACAGAGACAGATTGCGCTCTAGACATCCACCTCTTATAAGGGCCAAAGATCTGGAGGAAAATGGTTTCTGTCTTGAAGAACGATGGAAAGTTGAATGGGAAGAATCAGCACCACCACAGGTAAACACCTTACTGAAACCGTCGAACAGACCTCCAGGCTTTGGCTTACCACGTAAAACCTGGACCATCCTCAACAGGATCAGGACGGGCCACGGTCGATGTGCGGACTCTCTACACAAATGGGGAAGAGCACCATCCCCAAAGTGCGACTGCGGCGCTGAGAAGCAGACGATCCGGCACATCATTGCAGAGAGCGCTCTGAGAGCCTACTCAGGTCAAACAACGGACTTCCTGGATGCGACTCGAAGTGCAGTTCGATATATTAAAAACCTAAATGTTAATTTGTAATTATATATATGTTGTTCATGACATAACTGTATTTAATTTTTTATGTCTTGTTTTTAGTGTCAAAGTTATAAAGTTATTGTAGCAGCTTATTTCTCTATAAACGTGATTTGTACTAGCCATACGCTAAATAATAAATAAATCAGTCCCCTAGACTTAGAACTACTTGAACCTAACTAACCTAAGGACATTACACACATCCATGCCCGAGGCAGGATTCGAACCCGCGACCGCAGCAGCAGCGCAGTTCCGGACTGAAGCGTCTAGAGCCGCTCGGCCACAGCAGCAGGCGGCGTGATGTCGCCAGCACATTTATTTATTTCCACGTCTAGTTCCGTAGGACCAAATTGTGGAGAAAATCTCCAAGATCATGGAACGTGTCAGCACATGAAATAACAGCGTAAAAGTAATAACAGATAAAATTAAATGTTTATGAACCCAAAAAAGTCAAGCCATAAGTTTAAGTAAACGCAATCAACATTATAACGTAAGAATAAGCTTAACTTTTCAAGGAACTCCTCAGCGGAATAGAGGGTGTGACCCATGAGGAAACTTTTCGGTTTCGATTTGAAGGCGCGTGGTTTACTACTAGGATTTTTTAATTCTTGTGGTAGCTTATTGAAACGGATGCAGAAGTATACTGCACACCTTTCTGCACGAGAGTTAAGGACGTGCGATCCAAATGCTGACTGGATTTCTGCCGAGTATTAACTGAGTGAAAGCTGCTAATTCTTGGGAATTAACTTATATTGTTAACAAGAAACGACAGTAAAGAATATGTTTATTGAGAGGGCAATGTCATAATACCCAGACTAGTGAACAGGGGTCGACAAGAGATTCACGAACTTACAGCACTTATTACCTGAACAGCCCTTTTCTGAGCCGAAAATATCCATTTAGAATGGGAAGAGATACCTCAAAATATAATACCATATGACATAAGCGAATTAAAATGAGCAATGTAGACTAATATCCGTGTCGAACGATAACTTACTTCAGATACCGTTCAAATAGTAAAGATGGCAGCATTATGTCTTTGAACAAGATCCTGAACGTGGGCTTCCCACGACAGTTTACTATCTATCAGAACACCTAGAAATTTGAACTGTTCCATTTCACTAATCATATGCCCATTATATGAAATTAAAACGTCGGGGTTTTGCTGAATTATGTGTTAGCTGTAAAACTGAGTTTTACTGTGATTTAGCGTTAGTTTATTTTCAAAACACAGTGAAGTTACGTCAGGAACTGCACTATTTGAAACAGAGCCATTATTGCACACAAAATCCTGTACTACCAAGCTAGTGTCATCAGCAAACAGAAATATTTTAGAATTGTTCATAATACTAGAGGACATATCATTTTTATATAAAAAAGGAACAGGAGTGGCCCCAACAATGATCCCTGAGGCACCCCCCATTTGACTATACGCCACTCAGACTCCACATCACAGCAATTCTCAACACTGTGAATAACCACCTTTTGCTGTATGTTGTTAAAGTGAGGTGAACCAACTGCGAGCTACTCCCCTTATTCCATAAAGGCCCGACTTATGGAGCAACATTTAGTCATCAACACAATCAAACGCCTTACTTAAATCAAAAAATATACCTAGCGTTCGAAACATATTGTTTAATTCATCCTGTACCTCACAGAGAAAAGAGAATATAGCATTTTCAGTTGTTAAACGACTTCTAAAGCCGAACTGTACATTTGATAACAAATTATGTGATATAAAATGATCAATTATCCTTACATACACAGCCTTTTCAATAACTTTAGCAAACACTGATGGCATAGAAATAGGTCTAAAATTGTCTACATTATCACTTTCTCCCTTTTTATAAAGCAGCTTTAATCTGACTACTTTAATCGTTCAGAAAACTGACCATTCCTAAAGGAAAATAACAAATATGGCTGAGTACAAGACTAACATTTGCAGCATAGTACTTTAATATTCTGCTAGGCACTTCATCATATCCAGGAGAACCCTTAGTCTTCTGTGATTTAATTACTGGCTCAATCTCCCCCTTGTAAGTATCACAGAAGATTATTTCAGACATCAGTCTTGTAAAGGCATTTTCCAAGAGAGTTATATGATTCCCTGTAGAAACCAAGTTTTTATTTAATTCACCAACAATGCTCAGAAAGTGATTTTTAAATACTGTGCGTATATTTGACTTATCAGTAACAGTATATTTTTACTACGAACTGACTTTATATCGTCGACCTTGTGCTGCTGACGAGACACTTCCTTCACTACTGATCACTTGGTTTTAATTTTATCCTGTGAATTAGCTATTCTATTTGCATACCACATAATCTTTGCCTTCGTAATAACTTTTTAAGCATCTTACAATTCCCGCTTTGTTCTACATGATATCCCACTAGTCAGTCACCCTGGCTGCCTTTTACTGTCAGTACCCCGTTTAGAACGTTCTAACGGAAAGCAGCTCTCAAGGAGCACGAGAAATGTGTTGTTGTTTTTGTCTTTAGTCCTGAGAGTGATTTGATGCAGCTCTCCATGCTACTCTATACTGTGCAAGCTTCTTCATCTCCCAGTACTTACTGCCACCTACATCCTTCTGAATCTGCTTAGTGTATTCATCTCTTGGTCTCCCTCTACGATTTTTACTCTCCACGCTGCCCCCCAATGCTAAATTTGTGATCCCTTGATGCCGCAGAACATGTCCTACCAACCGGTCCCTTCTTCTTGTCAAGTTGTGCCACAAACTCCTCTTCTCCCCAATTCTATCCAATACCTCCTCATTAGTTATGTGATCTACCCATGTAATCTTCAGCATTCTTCTGTAGCACCACATTTACAAAGCTTCTATTCTCTTCTTGTCCAAACTATTTATCGTCCATGTTTCACTTCCATACATGGCTACACTCCATACAAATACTTTAAGAAACGACTTCCTGACACTTAAATCTATACTCGATGTTAACAAATTTCTCTTCTTCAGAAACGCTTTCCTTGCCATTGCCAGTCTACATTTTATATCCTCTCTACTTCGACCATCATCAGTTATTTTGCTCCCCAAATAGCAAAACTCCTTTACTACTTTAAGTGTCTCATTTCCTAATCTAATTCCCTCAGCATCATCCGACTTAATTCGACTACATTCCATTATCCTCGTTTTTCTTTTGTTCGTGTTCATCTTATATCCTCCTTTCATGACACTGTCCACTCCGTTCAACAGCTCTTCCAAGTCCTTTGCTGTTTCTGACAGAATTACAATGTCATCGGCGAACCTCAACGTTTTTATTTCTTCTCCATGGACTTTAATATCTACTACGAATTTTTCTTTTGTTTCCTTTACTGCTTGCTCAATATACAGATTGAACAACATCGGGGACAGGCTACAACCCTGTCTCACTCCCTTCCCAACCACTGCTTCCCTTTCATGTCCCTCGACTCTTATAACTGCCATCTGGTTTCTGTACAAATTGTAAATAGCCTTTCGCCCCCTGTATTTTACCCCTGCCACCTTTAGAATTTGAAAGAGAGTATTCCAGTCAACATTGTCAAAAGCTTTCACTAAGTCTACAAATGCTAGAAATGTATGTAAATGTGTTAAGGAAAGCATTATATTTGTCATCTATGTTATCAGCACCATGAACATCCTGTCACTCCTGTTCCTTAACTAGATTTAAAAAACTCTCTATTGCCGATGAATTAGCTTTCCTACATAGTTTGTAATATCCGACGAGTAATTGTATGCTATTGTACATTGTGACTTACTGTATTACTGATTGTGATAAACGTCGTTGGCATCATTATTTATCGAGGTCTGTCTTGGGCATTCCTAACCTACACCTCGTCCTCGAAAATTTAATTAAAAATAGTAAATAGTCAAACAACAACCGCCATGGAAGCCGAGAGCGCGGCTACCTGGACTCAGGTAGGCGCGCCGGCCCCGGATTGAATCTGCCCAGCGGATTAATGACGAGGGCCAGTCTGGATGTGGTTTTTAGGCAGTTTTTCACATCCCGCTAGGTGAATACCGGGCTGTTCCCCATGTTCAGCCTCAGTTCCACGGCTCGCAGACATCTGAACACTTTCTCACTATCCCATGGATTACACTTGACGCAGACAGTTGGGGTACACTGATTCCGTCCCAGGGAATACGGGGTGGCGGCAGGAAGGGCATCCGGCCTCCCCTTAAAACATTAACATGCCAAATCTGATTAACGATGGCTGACCCTGCGTAACTGTGGGACAAGGCTCAAGCGATAGATAGATAGTAAATAGTCAAATAACATATGAAACTCACTAAGGCTTCATGAAAATGCACGGGTTTTTTTGGCTGTATTACCTCTCAAATATCATATAAATTATATAATGTGACCAGTGATGAAAAAAATGGAATAAAAAGTAATTGTCATCAGGACTCGAGCCGCTTCCTCGCCTACGACCCACTTGGGACGCGCGGCCTCTACACGCTCAACAACAACGACTTCTTACGGCTGGTACCTTATCACAGATACATCACTTACATAATAGACTCGTAAAACTTCTCTTGCATTTTCTCGGAGCTGCCAGGTAGTGCACCCTACTACTTGAAAATTATGGTGTTTTAATGGCCTACTAATGGCGTACATTTGAAGTAAATCCGTGATCCCACCGTTGTGGCCTCCCCTTGTCAATGAAACTCACTTGCGACCTTCGTAAACTTTTAAGATACCACGATTTAAATGCTATCGCACCGACAGAGAGCTCCGACGAGGAGTAGGCACTGCCATACTAAATGGTTCAAATGGCTCTGAGCACTATGGGACTTGACATCTGAGGTCATCAGTTCCCTAGAGCTTAGAACTACTTAAACCTAACCAACCTAAGGACATCACACACATCCATGCCCGAGGCAGGATTCGAACCTGCGACCGTAGCGGTAGCTCGGTTCCGGAGTGAAGCGCATAGAACTGCTCGGCCACAGCGGCCGGTTCCACTGCCGTACTCATCCGGCAAAACGTACAGGACTGGGAAATTCTTTTGCTGCAAAGAGTTAACTTAGAAGTGACAACTGTGAAGATAACGAACGTCTCAGGGTGACATAACAATAGCCTCCGTGTACCAGCCAGCCCAAAGAAAACTTCTACCAGCTGCTCCCCAATAGTTTGGACGGCGCTACTAAACCTGTAATAGTAGCGGTTGGTCTAAATTCTAAACATCCCATGCGACAATTAAGGACCACCAGCAACGGAAATATATTGTGTACCTAACATCTGAGGTCATCAGTGGCCTAGACTTAAGAGCTACTTAAACCTAACTAACCTAAGGACATCACACACATCCATGCCTGAGGCAGGATTCGAACCTGCGACCGTAGCAGCAGCGCAGTTCCGGACTGAAGCGCCTAGAACCGCTCGGTCACAGAGACCGGCAAAAAAACTGAGTTCTCACCAGATTTTCTGGACGTCATTGTGTACAAAAATGTGCTGCCCTTTATAACTGTTGATACTCTTTGTACCCTAAATTGTAATCATAACCTTTTATTAGTGTCCGTCGGAAGTTCGTCGTCAGGCAGGGAGGTAATTCATCCGCAGAGGAACATTAACTGGGAACTATACAAGCAACTACGTGAACCAATGAATGATGTCCCTCATATATAAACTGTTGAACAACTGGAACTGCAAGTTGTATTATTCACCTACCTTCTGGCCGGCTGGGGTGGACGAGCGGTTCTAGGCGCTACAGTCTGGAACCGCGCGACCACTACGGTCGCAGGTTCGAATCCTGCCTCGGGCATGGATGTGTGTGATGTCCTTAGGTTAGTTAGGTTTAATTAGTTCTAAGCTCTAGGCGACTGATGACCTCAGAAGTTAAGTCGCATAGTGCTCAGAGCCATTTTTTGCTCCGAGCCATTTGAACAAACCTACCTTCTGACCACGGCGGCTAACACCAGCCCTTGCCCCCCTCTCCGTCGCAGAAATCACACCTCCGAATTTCCTTCTAAGTTTCTTCGGTTAGAGAAAACTAAGAACTACATACGAAAACCCTGGAAACTGATGCATAATCCAGCAGTAAGGAATGAATAAAATCCGCTAACTAGGGAACTCGGCGAAAAAATAAAGTAACGTGAAAATGGCGCATGGTACTATACACTTCAACTGATAAACCCAGGTTGAAATTCTGTCTGGAACGTTACTCGGAAAACCCTTCGTAAGCCGGCCATTATTCCACGACCACATGACGAATCTACTATGGTTACTTCCCAAGAGAAAAGTCGCAGGCTTTGGTAAAAGAAACTTTATCATCCTTTACTACAAATTCTGCACCCTGCCTTACAGCACTGTTGCTGTTACGATTTCACTAATCAGTGAAAAATTGACAAAGTTCTGTCTCACCTATGGTCACGTAAATCCCGTGGTATC
Organism: Schistocerca americana; assembly: GCF_021461395.2. NCBI lineage: Eukaryota > Metazoa > Arthropoda > Insecta > Orthoptera > Acrididae > Schistocerca > Schistocerca americana. The sequence continues at coordinate 161,420,867 of NC_060121.1, read as the reverse complement.
GATGGGTAAGCGACAAGATGTTACGAGATTTGCCTCCCAGTGCCTGACAAGTGTTGGTCATCATCATTAATTTAGTATTAAAAATAAGGCATTTTTCCACTCAGTGGAAGCATGCCAAGGTCATTGCTATACCCAAACTAACCAAAGGCCACAGGTACCCCAAAAATTACAGGTCAGTTATTATCTTATCATCAATTTCGAAAATAGCTGAGAGGGTCATACTTCTTCGACTTCACAAAGCATGCAACGATAGATCAATTCTCCCAAATACGCACTTCGGATTTCGACGAAAACATTCAGCTCCACTACAGTTGCTGGGGCTAGTGGATACGACTACAGGTGGTTCTGCTGATGCTCTCTCCACGGCAGTTACATACATGGACACTGGTCAAGTCTTCGATAGGGAATGGCATAATGAATGGTTTACTGTATAAGTTAATAAAATTCCAATCCCTAAGGTACATTGTCGGATTAATTAGTTCATACCTTACGAACCGTACTTTTAGTGTGACACTTCCTCTGATGTCTACCCTGTAAGCGCCGGCGTGCGACAATGTTCCCTTTTCGGACCGACACTGTTTAATACATATTTATCTGACATATGCGACACGCGACTAGTCAACATTGCTTCCTTCGCTGATGATACGGTGGTATACGAGGTGTGTTCTAAAAGAAACCTAATTTTGAAATAGCGCGCCAACCAGCAGACGGGGAAACAGTTTGCAGTTAACGGCAGGTTTAGACAGCAAGCTGCCATTTGCCTCGTGTCGCTCGGGCAATTAGCAGGCGAACCACAGCCGCTGAAGAAAGCACGTGTACAGCCTGCTCGTCGCATTAGTGCAATGAAGGAGCTTGAAGAACAATGAGCGTGTGTGAAATTGTGCTACAAACTTGGCAAAACTTTCACAGAGATATTTCAAATGCTTAGCCAAGCAGGACTGTATGAGTCGCACGCAGCGCTACGAGTGGTTTAAACGTTTTCAACAGGGTAGAATGTCGTTCTGTGACGATTCCAAGTCTGGTCGTCCTTCCACATCAGCAGATGTTGCTTATGTGGATAGCGTTCGTGCTGTGATTCGCGCAAATCGTCGTTCAACCGTTCGGGAAGTTCTGAGGAGGTGGGCATCAGTGTAGAATCATGCCATCAAATTTTGAGTGAAAAACTTGAGACGCACTGTGTCAGTGCCAAATTCGTACCGCGTCTGTTGTCTGAAGATCAGTAACAGACCGTGTTGAAATGTGCGACGAACTGCTTGTCGCTGTTAATGACAATGAAAACTTACTTTAGAGCATAATAACAGGCGATGAAACGTAGTTGCACGGCTATGATGCTGAAACGAAGATGCAGTCGTCACCTCGTTCAAAAAAAGCATGCACGAATCGGTCAAAGGTCAAGGTGATGTTGGTTGTGTTTTTTTACTACAAAGGCATTATCGATCATGAATGTGCCACGTGGTCACATGGTAAACAAGGAAGTCTACGAGGGAATCCTAATGCTCATGAGGGATGTCGTGCGCAGGAAGAGGCCTGAATTGTGGGAAAACCAAAGTTGGATGTTGCATTGTGACAATGCGCCAGCTCACGCGTCACTCCTTGTCTGCAGCTATCTCGCAGAACACCCCAACAGAGTTCTTCCTGTTTCCCAAACTGAAAAACATGTTGAAAGGGCGTCGTTTCCAAACCACAGAGGAGATTCATGGACAATGCGACGAGAAACCTGTACGCCATCCCACAAAATGTGTTCCAAGAGACGTTCCAAAACGGTAAAAAACGATGGGAACGGTGTACTACTAGTGGAAGGGACTATTTTGAAGAGGACAGAGCTTAAAATGTTGTACAATAAGCAACAACGCTGATACAGAAAAAGTTCGGTTTCTTTTTGAACACACCTCTTATTACACTGACAACAACGTACCGAACCTTCATGACAAACTACAGCGGACGCTACTACTGCTTGAAAAATTGTCTACACCACGGTAGGTCCAGATAAAAGTGGACAAAAGTCAAGCCATGTTTTATACAAGAAAAAGACAGGATTGACATACCCGCTGCTGCTATTCAATGAGGGTATTGCTTGGACTGGCTCCGCAAAATCTTGGCGTTCACCTGGATAAACGTCTCGCCGTTAAAGAAACATTATCATATAATCGACGTTGCGAACAGAGCAGACGGTGAATTAGATGCCTTGTATCCTTTAATAAATAGGTCTTTTCTAAACAGGAAAAACAGTCTGCTACTTTATAAACAAGTAACACGAGCAGTCATGTTGTGTACCTGCCCCATACGGAAACATACCGCATCTACACATCTCCATTAACTTCAGTTTGCTCAAAACAGGGCATTGCGTATCATATTTAGCGTTCCGTGGTTCGTTAGGAATACTACGATTCGCAATGACTTACAAATAAGAACTGTTCCAAAGGAGATCCGATCAATATCGGAAAGATTTTACGTCAAACTTCTGTCCTCAACCAACACAGTAATTCGTGAGTTATCCACGCATGATCTCAATGGCCAGCACAAACATAAACGTTCTAATCTGTTGCTGTTTCCGTGTCTGTAATCCAACTGAGGCTGACATCCGACATGTAATGTCCTAAACATTGTTCTCGCGTATTTATGTGCATGCCGGTCATACATCATAATATTGTAAACTACAACGTTATAATTGTAATATTGTGCACTGTAAATTACGTTGTGCTGTTTTATTTCACAACGTATGTTCTCCAGTAGTTATGTATAAAGCTATTTGTAAATCTTCCGTAATTTACAGTTACTAATGACCTAGTCCTTGCAACGCAAAACCTGTATGCAAGTTCTACACTCGTTTATATTTTGTCACGTTATCAGGCTTTTATTGGCTCCATGGCAAATGTTTTGCCCCATTGCTGACATGTTGCGCTAGATATACTGAACGTTATGTAGTTGAGGGTAAGGACCGTAGGGTACAAACACTACACAATAATAAGAAATTTAAAAAAGCCACACTTAGAACGCCACACTGAACACGTACTGCCTATTACCGGTACATCAAAGCAAGCAGGAAGTTAACGTGCGTTCTATCTATTAAAGAAAACCGTATCATAATCCCTACAGCAGTTACTGGGACTAGGTGCAACATAAAGATAGAACCGCTACAGTTACTTTAATCTGTATATGTACAGAAGAGGAAGATAGAATATAATAGAAGAAGAAAGGAAGAAGAAGACAGATAAAACACAGATAGATAGATCAGACATTTCTCCAAGATTCTGGTGCACAGCAACAATGATACTTTTCCTTTTCCATCTTTTAAAGGGCAATGTTATAAAAAGTTATGATGTACATTACAGCTAGAAGAACGTCTGATACAGTTATAAAGACAAAGTACAGTATCACTTGTCTTCCTATCTTTCCCACTCTTACTCTTACTCGCACTAGATTTAGTTTGGTGCAGGGCACAGTTGGCAGATGCCATACACACTTCGCAAGTCACTGAATGGTGCATGGCGTACCACCACTAGTCATTTCCTTTCCCGTTCCACTCGCAAATACGGAGAGGGAAAAATGACTGTCTATAAGAATTCGTACGACCCCTAATTTCTCTCATCTTGTCCTCCTGGTCCCTATGTGAAATGTACGTTGGCGACTGTAGAATAGTTCTGCACTCGGCCTCAAATGCCGGTTCACTAAATATCCTGAATAGTGTCTCCACGAAAATAATTTCGTCCGATTTGAGTTCACGAAGAATCTCCTTAATACTATCGTGTTGATCGAATCTACTGGTAACTAATCTAGCTGCACGCCTCTGAATTGCTTTGATGTCTTCCTTTCGTCCAACCTCATGTCTATCCCAAACACTCGACCAGCACTGAAGAATGGGTCGCAGCGGCGTCCTGCATGCTGTCTCTTTTAAAGATTAACTGCGCTTTCCCAAAATTCTCCCAATAAAACGAAGTCGGCCATTCGCTTTCTCCATCGCCAACCTGAGTGCTCACTCTATTTCATATCGCTCTGCAACACTGCAACCACCTATTAAATCGACGTGGCTGTATGAAGCAGCGAGCTATTAATGCTGTATTTGAGCGTCACAGGGTTGTTTTTCCTACTCATCCGCAATCTCTTACATTTTTTTCTACATTTAGAGCAAGCTGCTATTCTTCACACCAACTAGAAATTTTGTCTAAGTCGTCTTGTATCTCCCGGCCAATGACGTCACCTTCCGTACGTCACAGCGCCACCAGTGGACGGCCGCTGATTGTTTCTCACCCTGCCCGTCAGGTTGTTTATGTAGACAGAGAAAAAAAGCGGTCGTCTCACGCTTCCGTGGAGCACTCCTGACGATACCCTTTACTCTGATGAACACTCGCCGTCGAAGACAGCGTACTGGGTTCTCTTACTTAAAAAGCATTCAAGCCGCTCACATATGTGGGAACCTAATCCGTATGCTCGGACGTTCGTTAACAGTCTGCAGTGGAGTGAAGTGTGAAACGCTTCCCAGTAATCTAGGAATATGGACACCGCCTTTTGTCCTCCATCCATAGTTTGCAGGATTTCATGTGAAAAAAGGTCAAGCTGAGTTTCGCATGAGAGATGCCTGGTAATTTGTGGAAAGAGACTTTTCTTTCTCAGGGAAATTTATGATATTCGAACTCAGAAAGTGTTCAAGAATACTACAGCAAAATGACGTGAAGAATATTGGTCTGTAGTTATACGTGTCTGTTCTTTTGCCTTTTTTATCTGCCAGAATCACCTGCACTTTTCTCTAGTCGCTTGGGGTTTTACACTGGGCAATTCGTGCCAATTGCAAGCTAAGTAGGGGGTCACATGTCATTAACACAGAGCACATTGAAAGCTGAAATGCTAAGCCGATGGTAAGGCCGGTATTACATTATCAAATCTCTTTGTGAAAGAGTTGATCAAATATGTGATCAAATATTCTGTCAAATATATTTGACAAAGATCTTTGACGTAGCGCTAGAAGGGGTATTACACTGTCGTCAAATTTTTCGTCAAAGTTCAAGATGGCTGACAACAACTTGTTATTAACCGCAGCAGTTGCACGTACCACAGCTGCATTGTGTGCACATGCGGAAAAGAAGTGGTGGAAAAAAAGGAACCATACATACGAGGTTGACAGTCTTAAATTCCTGGGATTACAACTTGATAATAAATTCAGTTGGGAGGAGCACACCACAGAACTGCAGAAACGCCTTTACAAATCTGTATTTGCAATTCGAGTGTTAGCAGACATAGGCAACATAAAAATGAAAAAGCTTGCATACTTTGCCTACTTTCATTCCATAATGTCATATGGTATAATATTTTGGGGTAACTCTTCAAGTCAAACAAAAGTTTTCAGAGTCCAAAAGCGTGTAATACGTATTATTTGTGGAGTAAATTCACGGACATCCTGCAGAAACCTCTTCAAAGAACTGGGTATACTAACTACTGCCTCTCAGTATATTTACTCCTTAATGACATTTGTCCTAAATAATATATCTCTTTTTTCCAACAAACAACTCAGTTCACACATACAATACCAGGAACAAAAATGATCTGCACAAGGACTTAAAAGCACTTACTTCAGTTCAAAAAGGGGTCCACTACTCAGGAACACTTATCTTCAATAGTTTGCCAGCAAACATAAAAAATTTAGTGACAAATAAAGACCAGTTTAAAAGGAGCCTGAAAGACTTACTAGTGGCCAACTCCTACTCCATTGACGAAATGTTTAATAGAAACAAATGATGTATTGTATTTATTCATACTATGTTCCACATCCACGAGTATCTCCTCAGCACGGATCTGTGGAAAGAAAAACTAATCTAATCTGAGTGAAGCCGTGGGTTTTACGACGACACGATAAAAGCATTCAACAAAACTTGTTACGTGAGCTTACATTGGAAGACGTCAAGTCGTACATCAATTACTTGAGAATGAATGAGCATACATTTCTGTATTTCTCAGTGAAGTGTATCCTCATATCACAAAGCACAATATTCACTTAAGAACTGCTACGTCTTCAGAAGACAGGCTCACTGTAACACTCTGATTCCCTGCTACAGGAGAGGGTTATGTTAGGTTAGGTTAGGTCAGGTCAGGTCTCCAATCTTCTTAATCTATTTTTGTATTCAGGGTGCCTAACTATGTAAAGCGCCTCATCAGCTTCATACATCTCTATTAATTTCGTAGTTGCCGGCACACACCAATTGTATTTACCAGCAATGTTTATAAAAACACTACAGATGACAGAACACTGCAGCGATGCTAGCGCTCCATGTGGTAACATGTCACATTGCAGTCAACAGAAGACAAGCGATTTCTTTGATCAAATCTACAGCGAGGCCCTAGATTTGATCAAATATTGGACGACATTTGACAAAGTTCCTATTACACCATCAAATATCTTTGACAAAGAAATTTGATAGTGTAATACCGGCCTAAGGGACAAAACTGCAACAAGCACAGCATAAGAAATTAGTATTGAGGCAATTAACATTTTACAGACAGTTTCGACTTGTATCATATAGCTCTTCAATAGTAGACTGACCAATAGGATTATGGAAGACAAATAAAATTCTTCTGAACTCTGCAGCGGTAGGTGTGGTGGTTCAAAAATTCCTGGTACATTAAAACTACAAGACACAGAATCACTTTCTCCTACTTTCCAAACTTTACAGAAGTTCTCCTACGCACCTTGCAGGGTTAACCCACCAGGAAGAGACAATATTGCAGAGAAACAGCTTAGTCACGCCGTTTTAATCTGCCAGGAAGTTTCATATCAGCGCACAGTCCGTTGCAGACTGAAAACTGATTCTGGAAACAATCCCCCAGGCCGTGGCTAATCCATTTCTCAGCAATATCGTTCCTTCCAGTACTATTAGCCCTACAGGGTATGCAGGAGAACTTGTGTGAAGTTTGGAATGTAGAAGGTGACATACTGGCTGAAGTGATGCTATTTGAGAAAGTCATGAGACGTGCTTGGATAGGCAGATGCAGATAATTGCGTGAGAAAACGCAGCAGTAAGATTGAAAAATACAAATCAAACATTCCAAAAGCTGGTTCTAAAAAAAGCATCATTCTCACACAAGAAAACAGCAGTTCCAGATGCAAACATTGATCTCCTCAACGATGAGCTATTGCAACCAAGACCAGTCAAGATGCACATAAAATCACTGGAAATATTAGACCCTTGAGAAAAAGAATACCAGACGACACCTGTCACCTACATACACAGAAAGGTACTAATTTAAACATGCATAGCGAAGTTAGCAAAATGGTAGAATCATTTGAAATGAGTACATAGCGCACATTAAGTGCCTGTACCAATTTCCACCATCACCAATAAAAGTCACCCAAAACAGAATCACACAGCTTTGTACAGCAAAGAATGAGAAACGAAAGATCCAGTTAAATGATTTTCATGAAAAGGTCAAAAAAGTTCTCCATTAATGAGAATCGTATTTACTTGCACGACAAAGTGTTTGGAAATACATAAATGGAATAAAGTCACATTTATCTCTCAATGATTCAGGTACATACATATAGATATATTCTACGTATAAGGTAACAAAAGGAACATGCGTGGCAATACTTACTCTACGGCTTCTCGTAGAAGATAGGTTAATTAAAGGCAAACCTACGTTTATAGCATTTGTAGAAATAGAGAAAACTTTTAACAATGCTGACTGGAATACTCTCTTTCAAATTCTAAAGATAGCATGGGTAAAATACAGGGAGCGAAAAGCTTTTTACAATTTGTACAGCAACCAGATGACAATTGTTAGAGTCGAGGGGTGTGAAAGGGAAGCAGTGGTTGAGAAGGGAGTGAGTCACGATGGTTGTTCAATCTGATGTTATTCAATCTGTATCCTGAGCAAACAGTAAAGGAATAAAAAAAGCCTGAAGTAGGAATTGAAGTCCAGAGTGAACAAATAAAAACTTTGAGGTTCGCTGATGACATTCTAATTATGTCAGAGACAGCAAAGAACTTGGAAGAGCAGTTGAAAGGAATGGACAGTGTCATGAAAGGAGGATACAAGATGGACATCAACAAAAGCAAAACGAGGATAATGGAATGTAGTCGAATTAAATCAGGTGTCGCTGAGGGAATTAGATTAGGAAATGAGATACTTAAACTGGTTGATGAGGTTTGCTATTTGGACAGCAAAATAACTGATAATGGTCAAGTAGAAAGGATATAAAATATAGACTGGCAATGGTAAGAAAGGCGTTTCTGAAGAAGAGAAATTTGTTAACATCAAGTACAGATTCAAGTATCAGGAAGTCTTTTCTGAAATGTAGAGGGTGTAGCCATGTATGGAAGCTTTTGAAATGTGGTGCTACAGAATAATTCTGAAGATTAGATAGGTAGATTACATAACTAATGGGGAGGTACTGAACAGATTTGGGGAGAAAATAAATTTGTAGCACACATTGACTAGAAAAAGGGATTGGTTGATCAGACACATTCTGAGACAAAAAGAAATAACCAATTTCGTACTGGAGGGAAGTGTGGGAGATACAAATCGTAGGGGGAGGCCAAGAGATTACTATGGTAAGCAGATTCAGAAGGCTGTAGGTTGCCATAATTACTTGGAGATGATGAGATTTTCATAGGATAGAATAGCATGGAGAGCTGCATCAAACTAGTATTCAGACTGAAGACCACATCAATAACAAGGTAAAACTATGTATTATTGGTTTAATTTGGAGTAATTGTTTAATTGTTCGAAATAGCAGAATTTTCTTTTGTTGATTTGAATAGGACTATTAAATACAAGTTTTGTGAAGGTGTAAAAAAGAGGTAGCTCCATATACTGGGTGATCAAAAAGTCAGTATAAATTTGAAAACTTAATAAACCATGGAATAATGTAGATAGAGAGATAAGAATTAACATACATGCTTGGAATGACATGGGGTTTTATTAGAACAAACAAAAAACAAAGTTCACAAAATGTCCGACAGATGGCGCTGGACAGCCAAACTTCAGTGACTGCGCATCACAATCGTGTATAAAAGGAGCTGTAATGTTACAGAATCGCATCATCCCCATCCTGGCTGATAAACACCTGCTGGAACGTACAATGTTTATGTAGGATGGCGCTCCACCCCATAATGCTAGCCGCATGAAAGATCTCTTGCGCGCGTCGTTTGGTGATGGTCGTGTGCTCAGCTGCCACTTTCGTCATGCTTGGCCTCCCAGGTCTCCAGGCCTCAGTCAGTGCGATTATCAGCTTTATGGTTACCTGCAGCAGCAAGTGTATCGTAATCGACCGACATCTCTAGGGATGCTGAAAGACAACATCCAACGCCAATGCCTCACCATAACCCCAGACATGTTTTACAGTGCTGTTCACAACATTATTCCTCGACTACAGCTATTATTGAGGAATGATGGTGGACATATTGATCATTTCCTGTAAAGAACATCATCTTTGGTTTGTCTTACTTTGTTATGCTAATTATTGCTGTTCTGATTAGATGAAGCGCCATCTGTCGGACATTTTTTGAACTTTTGCATTTTTTTGGTTCTAATAAAACCCCATGTCATTCCAAGCATGTGTGTCAATTAGTACCTCTCTATCTACAATATTCCGTGATTTATTCAGTTTTCAAATTTATACTGACTTTTTGATCACGCGGTATATATAATTAAAAAATATTTGCCTACAAATTAACATTCACCTATCATTGTTACATGAATGGGCGAAATTTTATTATTATTACATTAACATATTATTGAGTGGTTGACAGTCTGTACTGGCTAAGGGGTATTTGTTATGTGATCTTTGAGGCTGTGTAACTGGTTTTTGTTTCATGGTGTGAACCTAAGGGCTCACAGATATACATGGTTTCTTATTAGAAATTCGCTTCACTGACAAAGGTTGTAAATCCTTTGCTGCTAGAGGGCTCCTAACTGTAGTGTGTAACAGGGTCGTGTAATGTATGTATATCAGTATGTGACAAACAGCATGGTATACTAAAGTTTCACGAATTCGAAGAGGTTGTCCACATACGGAGCTACCTCTCCTTCAGCATGACAATACCAGACCACACACAAACACTGCAACATCTACAACAGTCCTACACCTTGAGTTCACTGTCATTGATCATCCTTCATACAGTCTCGACTTGTCTCATCTGATTCTCATATGTTTCCAAAAGTTAAAGAACACCTTCAATGATATGGTTTCGATAATGACCAAGTGATGCAAGCAGAGGTGAGAGTGGCTCTGTCAACAAAGTCAAACATTCTACAGTGATGGTATCAACAAACTGATCTCTCCTGGGGTGAAATGAGGCCATCACTTAGTTGACTATATTGAGAAGCAATTATGTGTACATGAAAAATAAAGCTGTAGAAGGTTAATAACGTTTGTTTTATTTAAACAGCTTCAAGAGATTTTTGCACAAAAAATTTGGAGGCATAATTTTTCAGCATGCCCTGATAATATTACTCCCAGACTCACAGTATGTTTATTCATCTATGAAACTTGTTATCAAAAGTCCATCTCAGTCTGAGAGTAACAGAGATACTCTCAAGTACAATAATAGAAGGAAAAATGATGTGCATTACCCTTTAATGATTCTAACTTTGGCACAGAAAGGGGTGAAATATGCAGCAGTAAAACTCTTTGATAATCTAACCATGTAAAGAAAAGTTTAACAGACAGCAGAAATTAGTTCAACTGTAGATTGAATGGGTTTTGCCCTTAATAATTCCTTCTATAACAGAGAGGTAGTCTTGAATAGAAATAATTAGTCATTTATACAGAAACAATGTAAGTGGCTAGGATGTACTTTTTTATTCTGTTGACACATTCTACTTCAGTATGCTTATCGTGAATATGATCAGTGAAACAAGTAACTAACTCACTAGCTACCATGAAGACTGTTGGAATGTTGTACTCTGGAGCACTGGTACTACCGCAGCTCTATTGTGCTCCAAAAATATATAAATAAATAGTATCATTATGACCAACAGTGTACACAATAAATTTATTGACAAATGGAATAACCAAACATCTTCTCAACCTAGTGAAAGCCCTCATTGGTGGCAGTCCACCATGTTAATAATAAAACAGAGTTTTGTGAAAATTCTACTAGGGACCAGATTAGACAAGAGCAGCCACCTAATAAATTTTGCTATTGCATGTCTCTCATATGTGTGGCACTAGAAGACTTTGTGTCCTTTTGTTAAGGACGAAGTAGAAATCTTTCGACACATGCTCACCACATCATACTTCCAATTGGTTTCAGTAGTAAATTCTATGAACAAATAGTTTTTATGTACTATCCTCTAGCTTCAGAAGTTGCAAACTTATACACTGTGCAAATCATACACTGTTCCTCAAAAAGTTCTGAGACTATTTTTATCCCTTGCGTGTAATTGAAGTCAGTGCAGTAATTATGGAGGCAACTTGAACTAACAGCTTTAAACAACAGATGTGAATTTGACCAGGCTGTGTAAGTAATGGTCATGCATCTGTGGAGTGTCACTGCTGATGCATCACAAATCACAACAGAGCGACGAACTGTACACCTCTAGCTCTAGTGTTCAAGACATTCCTCAGAATGTTTCAAAGAAGAGAAAAGTGTGTGCTAAGTTTGTCAGGCATACCTTGACTCCCAAATAAAAACATCAAAGAATGAACACGTTCTGTGACTTGATTTAAATGAGAAAAGGGGGACAATTCTCTTCTGGGAAAAATCATCACATGTGCCAAAATTTAGTTTTATCAACATTAAACTAACACAAAACGTCAAAGTGCAGAAAGGGTGTCTGATGGTTCGTGAAGATCGAAGAAGGTGCGAATGTGATGCACAGGTCGAACAACATCGCAGAGAAGAACTTTTGTGACTGTTTCACACAGTTGTGTGAACGTTCTTTATGTTTTACTCAAGTGGGGAGGGGCTATGTGGAACATCTGTCGCCTTAATTTTTCTATGTTTTTTTTTTTTATTAATCCGGCCCTGAAACTTTTTGGATTGATGTGGTACAAGGAACTCTGGGAACCAGAAACCTGAAACCAACATCATTCTACGATTTTTCCGTGGTTTGGCCACGTGGTAAACTCCTTGAACTCCTCAATTTCGTACCTCATGCAGTAAAAAACATGGTGATCCACTCTAAAATGTTGCGAGCCAGTCAAAAAGAAGTATTAAGTACTTAACCGAACAAGAAGTTCACATGCTGCAGACTCATGGTAGCTTGTCCAATCAGCTGAGTTTTGGCTCACAGACCAGTGTATAAACGATTGTACTTTCAGGCCCATGCCTGTAATTTGGTTTTCAGCTGGGCTGACCTCCTCCTTGTCACGCTATAAGCAACTGTAATTCCCTATGGCGTTTTCCTGTACATGTTTCAATTCTTCTGAGATGGACTGTTCACATTGGTCATGACTTTGCCTTTGTGTTGTGGACTTCCTGATGACCTCTTCAGCATAGGTTGCTTCCCTCTTATGACAATCTGGTGCAGCATGGACATAGCTGTTTTCAGTAGTGGTTGATTGTTGTCATAACTGTCCTGTTTCTGAGAATGCAGTGTTTCTTGGGAATTCTAAACTCCGCAATGTGAACAACAACGATTAGGTTCATGTGGATGTAAAAGAAAATGGATGCCTTCTGTTCCAGAACATTCTTATAAAGAAGGATCTGGAAGCTATTCTGTAGCATTCCACCTACGACATGTAGCAGAGTACACCGAAGGATATGTGTTCACTTTTTAGCAAATGAAGGTGCTTTGTCTCGCCACTACGTTCTCTGACCTAATAAACAGCGGCTGGGTCGAAATAAGAGTAAAAGACTATTTTTTCAACTTGGAAAGCGTTTTACAGCTAAGTTCTGCATGAGATACTCCATACCTAATGTTTTGTTATTGTTATTACTTTCATAGTAGCTATTTATGAAATCATTAATACTGTACTGTTGATATGTAGTGAGATGGTAAGTATATCATGGATTAATTTCCAGCTAAGCCATATGTAGCTGTTGCATTACTGCAAACTGTGCAAGCTCATAGTGCTCAAGTACGGTACAAAATGGATAAATAATCCCGGGATTCAATGCATGGACCTTCCACTACAACACTCCCAGTGTTTGGAGCACAATCTTCCAGGGACACATGGTTAGTCCATCACAATCTGCCTCATGAGAGGAGGAGTGTGGTCCTTAATCTACAAAACACTACTTCCTACAGATAACTTTTCACTTGAGGACAAAGAATAGGAAATATTCATATTGCTCAACTGATAGCTTGAAGAGATTTTGTTAATATAAATGCGCTGAGAAAAACTATATTTTTAAATGATACTCTTCTGCCTGCTGCCATGAATTGCTGTAGAATGCTGAAAACCATGTTAAGATTTGCCACTTACCCCTCGCTATCTTAGCAGATATAATGCCCCATAACATGTACAAAAATACTTAAGACTAAGTACTCTTCTTCTAAGATTCAGTTATATTAATGAAAATTATTTTTGGAACAAGTTTCTGTGAAACACTCAGCAGCCATATACCACTATGCAGAGAATTCCTGCTTAACAATACACAAGGATATTTCATTTCATTGTAGACCCCAGACTCGGTGAACTACCACAGGTGGTAGGCACTGAAGTGTCTGGGAGGACCAGAACCCAAACCCCATCCAGCTAAACTGATTTAAGTTGTCTGTGCTTTTCCTAAATCATCAAACATGAATGGAAAGATACCTTCTATGAATAAGACCACAGCCAATTTCATTATCAATTCTTGGCCAATCCAAGATTTTGCTCCATCCTTAATGACCTTGCTGTTAACAGACATGGAAACCTAACCTTACTTTTTTTGCACTAAATGAGATGGCACAGTGGTTAGCACACTGGACTCGCGTTCAGGACTACAATGGTTCAAACTCATGTCCAACCATCCTGACTTAGTTTTTCCATGATTTCCTTAAATTGCTTCAGGCAAATGGCAGGATGGTTCCTTTGAAATGGCACAGCCGACTTCCTTCCCCATCCTTGATCAATCTGATGGGACCAATGACCTTCCATCCCTCAAATTAACCAACCACCCTTTTTTGCAGTGTCCAGCTCACTAGCCACTTTTGAACATAATGATGCTCACACAGCCATTTCACATTACTAGACATAGTATGTTAGAATTATGAGATGGACTGCATTATCACCTGATTTAACACCAATAAACCTTTTCTGTGTGTAAATGGTATGAATCAAAATTCCCTCTGAACACAATGTACGACAAATCTTTAAGCTTTAAAAAGATGAATTCATGTGGAGGGAAAATATTCATCATTCCTTTTACTTCTCACTTACAAAATTAAGCTGTCAACTGTATTTCTCAAAATTCAGTCAGTAATGATACATTTCATGAAATACTCATTATGCATAAAATAACCAATAAGCTCATTTAACTTACACAATACTTTGTTATTTTGTGAAATGTGTACTTCTTCTTATAAAGCAGTTATATCATCACTTGCAGAACCACAGAATGTGGTACTGTCTACAGGTACAAGAGTGATCAACATCAGAAGACAACCATATTGCTTGTACAGGAAATCTTAATGGCTTTGAGTGTTCACAATAAGCTAATATTGCTTCCAGGAACTGCTTTGTTGTTCTCATGTGGCCATGTACAGAATTATCAATTAGTCTACATCTCACAAACAGAATACAGTTTCAGAAATATTTAAGCTCAGGTAGTTCATCAAATATGAGTCATGCCATGTTATTAAACTACTGTCAAACTATTGTTCAGAAGGACAGCTCATAAAAACGAAAATAATCGTATTGGCGCTAAAAATACGGCAGTGAAAACATGTGGATAGTCTGACATGAGTCATTTAGCAGAGAAACAAAATTAACAAACTTACTTGAAAAAGTTGCATTTAATTTTCAATATATCTCTTTTATGCTTCATCAGCTATAAACTATTTTAACAATTTAAGATTGTATTATCTCATACACTTAAACTTTCAGAAAAGTTTGTAATATGAGCATCAAAAACTTAGTTGATTTATTTTCTCTCTGCTTCAAAAAGACTGGTGGAAGCTAGAAGTTTCCTTCGCCATTCATGCTGATATTTACATCTGTGAATGGTGGGCTCCATGTGGTTCCCAAGTCCTGCAGCGACCGTAAACCATAAAATTACGAACTATGCAGCAACCAGTCGCAAAATTTTGTTTTTATTTATTCACTTTTGCAAATCGATTTCAACTGATTAACAGCCATCATCGGTGCTACAAATACAAGAATAACAATAATTAATAACAGTGACCAAATGAATAAATGTACATAAAGCAAAGTAAACCAATTAAATGTATATAAACGAATTAAACTATTTAAAATGACCCAGAAATCGCGTTTCCCATACTGAGACCGTCTTTTTGCACATAAATTTCGACGTTGAACCGGAAAAAGTTGTATTTGAGTATAAGAGACAAAAGGACTATAAACTCCTCGATTTCATTGTCTGTCAAATTACTCAGCATTAAATTATTTTTCACAATATCAATAGTCTCATCTATCGGTTCAATGACGAAATTTGTGTGCAAAAAGACGGTCTCAGTATGGGAAACGCGATTTCTGATTTTTTAGCTGTTGTGTTAATCAGTCACCTTGAAACCAGATGGTTTCATGAGAATGTTGAGTTGGCAAAGAAAATTGTCTTTTACGTTAGGTAGGTTGATGAGACATTATTGCTTGTGAATGGCAATGAAAATGACATTAGCGAAATTGTGTCCTTATTTAACGCTTTACATGCTAAAATATATGAACTTGTAACGAATGGGGTTATTAGTTTTTTGGATCTATACATAAGGAATAGTGACGGAAGGCTTCATTTTGGCATATTTCGAAAAAAGACATATACTGACTGTATCATAAACTATCATTCATCCCACCCTAATCAGCATAAAACGGTGTTTTTCAGATTTGCATTTAATCGTGTTTTCTGTACTCCACTTTCTGGAGAGGATCGTAAAACTGAGTTGGATATTATTTTTTCCATAGCTAAATCTAATGATTATCTGCTATCCCTTGTTCAAAAAATTTATAAAAATTTGTCAATAAATATAAAGACATGGGAGCAAATGAAGTAATTGTAGGGAAAAATGAAAAAATGAAATATATTTCTTTACCATACCATGCGGCAGTTAGTCTTAAAGTTGCAACTATTTTTAGGAAACTCAGGGTTAAGATTGCATTTTCAACTAAGAATAATTTGGGACAAATTTTAGCTCATGGTGTAGATCATGTAGAAGTTTTACACCAGTCAGGCATTTACGGAATACTGTGTCCAAGCTGTAAAACATGTTACGTGGATCAAACTGGACGAAAAATTGAAACTAGATTTGCTAAACATGTCGCCATTGACAGAAAGGATGTGGCTGATAGGTCGAATATTGCAGTCCACATTATAAATAGTGGACATGAACTTCCTCGAATTGAGATACGTGTGAGGTTATTACATAGAGCAGAAAAGGGAAATTATCTTGATTTGCTACAGGATATGGAGATCTTTTGTCATCATAGATCAGCTAGCGTGTGCCTTCTCAATGAGCAGCCGACCGTGAGAGGAGTTCATTTTTGGGACCCCTTCGCCGAACGTTTGCTTGATGGAAATGGAAATGATAAGACAAGGAAAGATGAGAGGAGGTGGAGGAGGGAAGAGTGAAAGGGGGGGAGGGAGATAAATAGATTGGTGATATGAATAAAGTTATTGTGACTTACCTTGCGTTGACGCCCTTTAATTAGTCTTTTGCTGTCTTGTCAGCCACATCAACAGACATATGGTGTAGATTTATGTCTTATGATATACGGGCACACTGTAAAAGCCCATACGAGTTCTCAATTCATCCTATAGAGCCAGTGTTAATTTTCCCATGTAAGAAGTGTGCTAACACTTTATTTTTGCATTTGGCCTTGTTTCGTTAATACATTTGTTTCGTTCTTGTCCGTAATTTTCTTATCTCAACTTAGTTTACATTACATGTGCATTCAGGAATGTGGCGCCATCTGCCAGAAAAAAGTCCGATATTCCTGATTATCATTAACTGTACGCTAGATGGATGCCAACACCGTTTTACGTTTTGGCATTATGATTAACTTTTGCTCTTGGATAAAAATATGAAAAATATGATAAATAATTTTAAAAAATTTTAAATTTTTTTCGATGGTGTGCTTCTCATCTATGTTTGTTCCTTTTTACTAATTTGTACAATCGCGTTTTGGCGTATATAACTGTACTATGTGGTAGACAAAATCTTTGTCAATATATCCACTTCATGTAAATATTTTAGTATTACATCATTAAATTTTACCTCACTTTGCATGTCATACCTCTTTCTTCTTCTTCTCATTTTTATTTTAGCTGTATCTTTCCACATAGAGGGCGAGTTTGCTTTGCAGCGCCCCTTTATGGTTTCTCATTGTCATAGTCAATTCTCGATTTATCACTTTATGTTTGACCTCTGCTTAAGACAGTATTACTACTCAGGGCACATATTGGTTGAAAGGTAAATTTGTATGTTCATTTTAAATGGTTTAATGCATCTATATACATTTAATTGGTTTATGTTGCTTTATGTACACTTATTCTTTGGTCACTGCTATTAATTATTTTTATTCTTGTATTTGTAGCACCGACGATGGCTGTTACACAGTTGAAATCGATTTGCAAAAGTGAATAAATAAAAACAAAATTTTACGACTGGTTGCTGCATATTTACTAATTTTAATTTACATCTGTGTTTAAATAGGCATCCACATTTGCATCTGTACTCTGTAAAATGCTGGAAGGTGAGTGGCAAGTTTTTACATAGTAATATCATTACAAATATTTTTAACACAGCTGTGAAGTTCTTTTTCATGGAGGAGAAGGGAAACTGATCCATAGGAAAATGTCCTATGTATCCACTTTGTATTTTTTCATTCTTTATTGTTTAGTAGTATCATTGCACTTATTGGATGGTTTGCATTAATCACATAATACACTCTGAAGGTGGCAGGGGTAAAATACAGGGAGCGAAAGGCTATTTACAATTTGTACAGAAACCAGATGGCGGTTGTAAGAGTCGATGGGCATGAAAGGTAAGCAGTGATTGGGAAGGGAGTGAGACATGATTTTAGCCTGTCTCCAATGAAATTCAATCTGTATATTGAGCAAGCAGTAAAGGAAACAAAAGAAAAATTCGTAGTAGGAATTAAAATCCATGGACAAGAAATAAATACTCTGAGGTTCGCCAATGACATTGTAATTCTGTCAGAGACAGCAAAGGACCTGGAAGTGCAGCTGGAATGGAATGGACAGTGTCTTGAAAGGAGGATATAAGATGAACATCAACAAAAGCAAAACGAGGATAATGGAATGTAGTCGAATTAAATCGGGTATTAGATTAGGAGACGCTTAAAGCAGTAAATAAGTTTTACTATTTGGGGAGCAAAATAACTGATAATGGTTGAAGTAGAGAGGATATAAAATGTAGACTGGCAATGGCAAGGAAAGCGTTTCTGAAGAAGAGAAATTTGTTAACATCAAGTATAGTTTTAAGTGTCAGGAAGTCGTTTCTGAATGTATTTGTATGGAGTGTAGCCATGTATGGAAGTGAAAAATGAATGATAAATAGTTTAGACAAGAAGAGAATAGCTTTCGAAATGTGGTGCTACAGAAAAATGCTGAAGATTAGATGGGTTATCACATAACTAATGAGGAGGTATTGAACAGAATTGGAGAGAAGAGAAGTATGTGACACAACTTGACTAGAAGAAGGGTTTGGTTGGTAGGGCGTAGTCTGAGGCATCAAGGTATCACCAATTTAGTATTGGAGGGCAGCGTGGAGGGTAAAAATCGTAGAGGGAGACCAAGAGATGAATACACTAAACAGATGCATAAGGAGGTAGGTTGCAGTAGATACTGGGAAATGAAGAAGCTTGCACAGGATAGAGTAGAGTGGGGAGCAGTATCAAACCAGTCTCTGGACTGAGGACCACAACAACAACACATAATTTAATTGCTTTGATTTTAGTACTATTTGTATATAATACTAATGATCTTTTGTTGGTTGCTTGACAGTACATAACAAGGGCAATTAAGAAAAATAAAATGAGAAGAAGAGAATGTGGTCTGTTGAGTGGCTACAGAATTCTACAACAAAGTCTGTCATTAGTTTATCACTCAACAGAACTTAGTATCATCCTCATGGTTATGATCACATTTGGATATGGTTTATAATATAGTATATATCTTATTTCATTATATCTGGAAACTGCAAGATGCTTGTAAAGCAAAATAAAGGTGGCATACTAATGTTCGAATTGTAATACAAAAGAATAATTTTCTTTGCCCCCTTCATGTAAGACATTCACATATAGTGAAATAAATACTATCTTGGTACTCTATCATTGCATCAGTGTTCCTGTTCTCACTGACAATCAATGTAAATTATGTCTCAGTAAAACTTGCAGAATGTAGTTATTTAGTCTACTGTACCTCTAATATTTTGTGAAATTGGAATAAGGTGTAAGAATTGGTATTAAGGATTTCTGGCATAAATACAAGAAAATACTGTGCAATAATACTTAAAATATTTGGTACATCTATCGTAATTGTCGAATTTGGCTAATACAACAGATAAAGTCAATAATCATCACTTTCACTGGTGCAGATCTATGACCTATGACATTTAAATATTTGATTTGATTGTGACACTGTTTACTACTTATTCACGTGAACTTGTCTGTGTGGTCTCTACACCAACATGACATTGAAACCAAAGTATCAAGAGAACTCTTATAATATCAGGACTTTTACAGTGAAGTGTACAAATATAATTTTAGGTAAATACATAACGCAAGAGTAGAAGGCTAGCTTAGAATTTTTCATCAGTCTGGGACAATTGCTGGACTGGATTAATATAGAAGTAGATAACACTGTATGAAGATTGGTATGGTTTGTCACAAGGTTAATAAGTGGTGAAGTGTCATGTATTCACTAATCTAAGTCCAGTGGCAAACATGAGAAGAGATCATTGTACATCACCTTATGGTTTACTGTTAAAATTCTGAGAGCACATATTCCTAGAAGAGCCAGGCAATGTGTTAGTTGCTCCTGCATACATCTCACAAAAAGATCATGAAGGTAGAATTAATGAGATTTGAGGTCATACAGAAGCTTACTAACAATTCAAGACTGCATAACTAACTGGAAATGAATTGTAATTTTTAAAATCTTCTCCTAAGATGTTCATCAAAAGATCTGAGTGTAAAAGGCCCTCAATAAACCTGTGAATTTTTTTAAAACAACATATACATATGTAACTATCGATTAAATTGATGCAAAATATTATGGTTTTTATGTAAGGCAGAACCAATTCATTAGACAGTGTAGAGCAAGAAATATTATTATAATTACATACATGCAAGAGTTTTAATATTATGAACTTACTTTAATTTCAATTAATTCATCCAAATTTTTATGGAAATGTGAGAACTTTTAAATTAAAGTAACGACCATCATTTAACAATCAAACAAGTTTACTTTTAGCTATATTGAATATGTATGTTACATACTATGTTTAATTATGCATGTACGAATTTTGATCTTCACACACTCATCAAGTTCTGGGTTTGCATAGTGACTGAGCTATGTGCTCGTTTTGACAAGTTTAAAGCTCTTTTTGACTAGTTTCATATGTTAGTAATGCGGTATTCAAAGCATTTCCATTCTTGAAGGAATTACATCTCTTAGAAAGATTTTTGTGTTGGGTAGCTTTTAATTTTCCCTACAGATAATAGCATCAAATACATAAGAAGTTTAATTAATTAACACCTACATCCTTTACATTTGATACTTTCTTTTTTTCATTTCAAATTTATTTTTGTCTTTTACAGCATTAGGATGACATTGGAGGCAAAGATGTTCAGGTTTTGGTCTTTTTAAAATGGTTTATATTTTTACTTTTGTTCACTTGAGAAGGCCACCAGTAAACTAAGCTGCTATTAGCGAGCCTCTAGTATGAGCTATTGTGAAGGCCCTGCTAGAGAACGAAAGTCTTGATAATTCAAGATTGTACCGCCAAATCTACGTGAATGTGGATGTGCAATAATTTTTTTTATTTGTTTTGTATTGTTGTTTCTCATTACTCATGAGTAGTGGTCAGAAGTTAGTTATTTTGTGGTTTTGTAGGAATTTATGTTTGTCTGTTGCAGCAGCACATAGTTTTAAGAGTTTATTATAATCGAAACAAATGACCCAAGTCGAAAAAAGTGTTTCTGTGCATCAGGGGGCTAACAAAAACGAAAGTGTAGAGCTGGAAAAGACAATTCTGTTAAAAAAGGACAGATATTCTACTCTTTTTTGTGTCACTCGCTAAACCAACAGTGTTGGGAGAGTCAGAAGGATGTGAAGATGATACTGAGGTGTCCGTAACAAGATTCTCAGAAACAAGGTACGTTGTTATCCACAATCAGCATGCTAATGAAAGTTTTTAGTGATCTCCCTTCACAAATTAAGTGTTTAGCAGATGATGAGCTGTTGTCAAAAATGTTCTTACTGCAAGGGTCATTTTATGCTATAGAGGAGTTCCTGAACCACAATGAATAGTACCCATGTACCTGTAACTCTCAGATATGTTCCCAGATCTTTATTTCTGATCCCTCTATTTATTAGCATAAATTTATTTATTTTTCTATAATTTGTTCTCTGTGACATTTAATTTTTCTGTAATATGTAAAAGTTCTTCTTCTGTAATAGAACCTAGGCTGCCAATACTTTAATATGTAACTATTTACATAACACCATAAAAATTTGCAAAGCTGACAGTTTCCATATCCAGTGATATATTCACAACATAGATCACTGGAAACAGTGCCATTTTTCAGAATTTTGCAGATGTTAATGTGCAAAAAAGACACTTTTTAGAAGTATGTGTAGCATCGCCAGTTCAAAGATGGGACATCAGTCAAGAGATAAACGACAGTAAGAGTTACACTGAGGACAGACGTGCTACTCTTTGTGCCATTCGCTAAACCAACAGTGTTGTGGGATTCAGAAGGATTTTTTAGCTGTTAGACTGATAAGGAATAGGAAACTGTTAGATTTCGATATCTTTCCATGGAGTGAAAAAAGGCACCTCAGCAGTTTGGAAGTAGAAGAACCTACTGGAAGACAAACGGTTGGCAATTTTTCTTCTTGTGCTGCTTATTCGTTGCACCTTTGTGGCATTCATGCTGCGAAGAGCTTTTTTTTAATTTCTTTTATTCAAGTCACAAATGGAAAGTATTTAAAAAAATGGTGGATCGTCCCTTCAGGGTCTATAGGAAACGAAACAGTCTGCGTGGAGTGATGGCATGTGTACTTTTGCTAAGCATTTGTCATGATTACAAAGGTTAGTAGTTGCCGGCCGCGGTGGCCTCGCGGTTCTAGGCGCGCAGGCCGGAACCGTGCGACTGCTACGGTCGCAGGTTCGAATCCTGCCTCGGGCATGAATGTGTGTGATGTCCTTAGGTTAGTTAGGTTTAAGTAGTTCTAAGTTCTAGGGGACTGATAACCACAGCAGTTGAGTCCCATAGTGCTCAGAGCCATTTGAACAAAGGTTAGTTCAACTTGATTTTAACTTTGACTGCGGAGGCACATACTGAACTAAAGGGCATTCAGAAGTATTTTAAATCATTCTAATGTGTCTTGATGTCTTCAGTGTGGTTCAAAGTATTAGCTGCAATAAACATACAAAACGTTTTGCTTTAAGCAAGGAAAGCAACATTAGATGTTGAAAGTGCCAATTTTAGCAGGATGATGGAAGATTTCTGTAAGTGGAAAATATTTGGGAAATTATCAACACAGAAAGTTGAAAGGAGGCAGAAAATATTGGAATATCACCTGATTGAATACACTGAGCTGTGGCACAGAGAAACAGAAAGCAAAAGAAAATGCTTTGAAACCTGCGACCAGAGGTAGTTTGAAACCAAATGATTTCAGTGTTACTCTATATACAGTAGTAGGAGACTTTAAACTATAATGGATGTTGTAGTAAGCAACATTATGGGTGCATTTGGTTTCTTATGGAACTACACAAGCCTAGATGATGTTACGTTAAAATGGCGTCTTTGGACAGTATAGACGTTAATAAGCAGGATTTGAAAGAAGTTTTGCACTTAAAATAGATTCGTGCAATTAATTTTGGGTCTGAGATACTTGCTCCTCTGTGCCTCCTTAATGCTCTTCGTAAGTGCATTTAAAAAATGTCTTTATAATATAAAGTAACAGATGTTGTGATTTTCTGCATTTTACCCATCATTGTTGTCCAAGCAGAGGGTCAAACAGCTTTTCACAGAAGTTAAGAAAGGTCTGACAGCTACAGTGAGGTATGAACGGCTTGTTGGATTAATATGATCGCAGCAGTCAGAGTTAGTTCGCTGTTTGGGTTACACTGAGATTAGGAGAGTCGCTTCTAAAAAAGCTAGAAAGACAGTAAAATTTTGTCGTGTATCAAATTAATACAAATTGCGACCATTAAAAAATTTTCTTAAAAACGGCATTGTTTAAAAATTTGTTGCACAAAATTTTGCGATTTTATCCAAAAAAAAACAAAGTTTAAAATGAAAATTTGGTGGAGGAGCCTAAGAAAGCTTACCGGGCGCCCGAAAATCCTAACGCCAGCTCTGCGTAGAGCCAACAAGCAGCCTGAGCAACTAAATTTCTGCCACGATAAATCTGACTAAGAACAAATTGCATAACTTTTGTTAGAAATAACAGCACTGACTGTGAAAAACTTAAAATTACACCGGTGTTTAGCTCTTAACGTATTAATGTGGGATGAAGAAAGCAGTGGCTCTATCATACAACCTTAAGGAATGATTGACGTAGTCCGTGTCGTAGTGAAAATTATATCCTCGACAACTGGCTGACTCGAGTATGTAGAGAAGTAGCATTGTGACTGTGCATCTCTGTAGCCTGTTATGTCGGAATATTTTTCATACACGCTTATAATTCATACGTCAAAGTATCCAGATTCTACGATCTTCTCCCTCACACTACACGCTTAAAATTCATAGGACGAAATATTCGAATTCTATGACCTCCCTAGTGGACTAGACACATCAAATCAATTATCGCTGACCTCAATTGTATGGAAAATACAAAAATAGCTGCAGGCACACAGCATTTATTCAACGTAACTCTTTTGTTCCCATCTGTGAAAACAGAAAAAAAAAGCTGGAGTTGTGCTATTATGTTTCTTCGTAGGAGCTAAATAATTTTATTTACTCAAACACAGCAGAAACATTTGTACATTAATGAAATGTTGTAGGACTGGTTTACTGAAAAGTAATACCGATGTCGTAGGCCAAAAGTTAGCGCATTCTTTGAATCTAAAATAAGCCCGCGAGCTTCATGATCGTACAGCATGCACTCTTATTCTAAATAGTAAATAATGGTAGGTTTAAAAAGTAACCTGTGTCCCCACTCCTTATCGAAGCGTAAACTCGTCTTGTGTACTCTAAAGTACTTACGGCCACAAACACCAACTTGCATATTAACAGAATAAAAACATATTGCAGCAGGAAATGTACTTTCTCGTACCCTTGTGAAATATGGCTAAACTCTTTTAGGATATAGT
This sequence comes from Schistocerca americana, assembly GCF_021461395.2. Taxonomy (NCBI): domain Eukaryota; kingdom Metazoa; phylum Arthropoda; class Insecta; order Orthoptera; family Acrididae; genus Schistocerca; species Schistocerca americana. The sequence goes on along the minus strand of NC_060121.1, from coordinate 161,396,264 downwards.
ACAAACTGTAAAGACACATTGCAAAATTTTCTCATACATTTCATCCATTTCCGAAATGTCTGAACTGCCGACTTCTGAATTACCGACTTCTTCTGCTTCATAGCACACGCGGAAGTCTTAAGTTTATTCTGTGATTTTATTTCAGTGGTGTTCGCAGTATAGTATTGTGTAGGGCAGGAGATGGCACATTGCCAGAAAGGTTATCAAGTGCGGACTTTGACATGTCCAGATGTGTCCTCAGACATAAATTTGGGAATGTGATTCTTGCACTGTTTTTACGGGTGTAAGATCAATTACCTGTAATATGGGTGAAGTGACATCTCGAAAAAGTATACCCGCGCATTAATGGTGATTGACGATAGATTGCAGTGCTTGCTTATCTGTATTTTGTATTTAAGTGATCCAACAGTAATCAGTAAATTTCCCAATATTTCAGACTGATTTATCTGTTGAGTGACGTGATCCCTTATACGCGCTATACATCCGTTGAGGTTAGGCACGACTTCCTTTCTGCTACATATAGTTATAATTCTTAACTTTGGAGATTGAAATTAGTAACATTGCGTTAAAATTATAAGCACAACCATGGCTGGAAGCAATCTGTTACTTTCTGTGCGGTACCTTATCGCGCGCAACGTTATCCCACTAAATGAATGTGCAAACAGACCGATCGTACTATTTAGAGATACCGGAGCAATTTCACCTCATTTTCCTCGCACCATGGCGACAGTCAACAGCTTGGGCGGCGACGATTCCAACAAGTGCGCGAAATCTAAACGATGTGTGACGCTAGAAACATTAAATCCATGCATAAAAGAAATGCAATATGCTGTTAGAGGGCCACTTGTTATTCGTGCATCGGAAATCGAAAAGGAATTGGAAAAGGTAAGTTGACAGCTCACATTTAGCTGCTTGGAGTATACATGTATGCTACCTGTGTTCTGTTATTCTCTGTAATCGTCACGGATTTGTAGTGTAGGCTGACTTAACTTCAGTGTGTCGTAAATGACATATAAATGGGAAGGAAGTTACATAGGAATTATGTAAATCATTGCTCACACTGATGTGGGCGTGCCGAAAATGTTACTCCATGTTTAAAGTTAAGAGAGGAAATTTTGCGTAGATACTTATGAGATACGAAGTCCTATTGTAACTTGAAAGTCGTAGTTTTCTGTAATCATGGAGTATCGTGAAATGATAGGGACACAATCGAGGATTGTTTATGTACACAGATGGAATAAGGCAGGTTAAACGTCACCACCAAGTTAATACAAATGTGATGAAGATTAGGAAAAAAATCGCATAGATTTATAGTGGAGTTTTTTTTGGGGTTGCGTAAAATATACTTTTGTTGATAGATTGTGACAAGCCGTGGGCTTCATGTTGCGAGATTTCTTGTGCTGTAGTTGATGTAAATTTTTGTTTTGAAACTAACATATTAAAGAAGAAAACCGCGTACACACATTTCGTCCGTGTTATGAAGTAGCTGTAGGCTGCTAACAGAAGAAACTTTCGTAGCAATTAGATTTTTGGCTTTTAACTCAGCTCTGCTGTACTGAAACATCTTAGCGCATCTTTTTTATACTACGCAGTTTAAGTTAAAAGTAATGTTTAATGTACAGAGCTCATCTATATCTGACTGTAATCCCCCCTTGCTCCTATCTTCTCCTCGCTCCAGGGAACAATATTGCATACCTTCACTTTAAGGAGATATGAAGCCTTTAGAAATGAAAAGTAACCATAATATGTTATATGTCAGTGACTGCCAATATCATTTATTCTGTGTTACACAATTTTTCCATACATAAATTCATTGATATGTTTTAAGAAATAATCATAGAGAGATGGCCTGTATATGAACATAAATTACTGCGAGGTGTAGCAATCTGTGCCATTGTTTTCATGAGACACAGTGAGAATTAATGTTTAGGATTGATCTGTGCAGTTAAAAAAATCTGTGTAGCCATTTAGTGAACTAATGTTGGTCTGTGTCCAATGCCTCCTTGCTAATCACCTCAGAATATTTTGTTGTGCACTGCATTTACTCTGAAAGCAAGAGTTACTGAGTGCCACACCTTGCATTTATCATAGTTGCCGAGCTAATAATGAACTGTTACATCAATTCCAGGGTTTCTTAAAAATTGCAATCTACTTTAAGGAAAGTGGTTTTAAAAAATATAATTCAAAATTCATATAATAAAATTAAAATGCTGCATGGAACAGTTAAGAACCAGAATATTACTTATGGAATGTGACATTTACTTTTTAAAAAGAATGGCAACATAATAATAAATTGGAATTCAGTAATGAACAGATGTATTTATCAACCCTGGCAATAGATAAGAAATGAATACAGTTACAGGGATAAACCAATATGCTACATAAAAGAAGCAGTGAGCACATATCTGCAGATCACAACTGTGTGTTCTCAGTGCTCTGCCCAAGACATTCTTAATGTAGTAAATCTCTCAAAAACGAAAACTGACATATAGTTGTTTATAACTGAAATTACTAAAATCTTTATCACATATGCGCTTCATCATCATGATGGTATGTATCTCTAGGCAAGCTAAAATATGGTATTGTGGGGTCCCTTTACAAGAGAGATAATAAGGCAGATATTAATTATTTCATAGTCTCACAACTGATTCCATCCTTGAGGGCAATAACAAAGATTGTGCCTGCAAGAACAGTAATATACCTACCCTGAAATAAGGTACTTAATAGTATGTCTCAATATGGATTTCAAAAGTGACTCTCAGAATGCTATTTTTCGGTTCACAAATCAAATTGTGCAAAATTTAAATGCCAAAACATCAACTGACTTTTTCAGTGATTTGACAAAAGCAATCAGTTTGGCAGTTCAGTATTTTCCTAGAGCAGCTCAGATGACTTTGTATATGATGATGCTGGTAAAGAGTTTTCATCTTCTCTAACGAAAATAAAGCATCATTTAGGCCTAAGAAATACTAGGAGAGTACACAATGAATCAGCCTCTTCGTTAGGTAGAATATACACCTTAGGTGTATTACAGGGTGTGATATTGGCCATAATCTTGTTTACAGGGTTGTTTTGGCATTCTTATGATTAAATAGCTAAGTAATATTTAACTACAATCCTACTTCATCACCTAAAAGAATGAGGAAGGGGATTGTCAGTTCCTGATTCAAAGAAACGTTCCAGAATTTGCTTGAAATGGTCAGTGGAACTAATCAAAGCTTAGATTGAGAAGGCCAGGTGGGGAATTAAACACCACTACTGATAAACATAGCTACTCAGGATGTAGCACAATTTGAGTTTGCACTATTTTACATAAAAATAATGTACGGTTGTTATGCTTGAAATGGTTAAGTCAAGATTTCTGTTTTCTATAGCCTGCAACATTTGATTCACAGCTAAGGCTGCTCACCAATGCATGACTAGAGCTATTAGTAAGAGGACTGATAATGCAGACTCTGCTTTGATCAGGATGCTCTGCTACACCAAAACATCACTATGAACCTAAGTATACCAGCTACAGTGTGATATTGGACCCATGAAATCTTGGTTCTGGTGTCAGACAGATTTATAGCATAGCCCGTGGTCTAGGTTAGGTTGAATAGTCATAATTGGAGTTGATAAAGCCAAGGAATGAGTGTGAGTGCCAAATATAGTTTCTGGTAATGAATTGACCAGTAAACATTACTTATTGCCCCACCCTCCCTGCCCTGCCCCCCCCCCCCCCCCCCCCCCTTGCATTTGTCAGTGTGGCACAGATGTAAGCATTAGGCTCTGCTATCAATCAGTTTGTTACCAAAACCAGATTGTCACATTCCAAGCTAAGCTAGACCTCAGGCCATGCTACAGATAAGTCTGGCACCACAACCAAAATTTTGAGAGGGGACAGGAATGGGGGAAGGGGGGAATCCAATATGTAACAATATAGTTAAGATATGGGTTATATAGCCCGTTGACCTGATATTTACATCATCATCATATGTAAATGGACTTTTAAATCATAAAAAAACAAATTGTGAAGTGAATTCAGAAAACGTATGTTAGATGAGAGACAAATCTCTCAAGTATTTTTGAGCATACTATGTACATATATCATTAATTTATGATAAAAAATGCGAGAGGGATCCACTACACAACGTTTATCCAAATTCATGAAAGGGGTAGATTACTACTCATCATATAGTGGAGATGTTGAGTTGCAGATAGATACAACAAAAAGACTGTAAAATAAGTAAGCACTTGGCAAAAAAGCCATTTTGGCTGAAAGCTTACCTGTTTGACAGTCTTTCTGTTGTGCCTATTTCCAACTCAATATTTTTGCTATAAGGTAAATAACAATCTATCCTTTGACATTATTCCAGCCTGGATTTTCCATAGCTCGATTTTTATCCAAATTTCTTAAAAATTTTTGTCGTGATACTGGTACACTACCTCTTGTTTTGTACTTCCCATCTACATAATTTACAAATTCTATCTGTAATATTGTGTAACATTTTAAATGAAAATTTTTATTCTAAATCTTAACATTGCCATTAGATTTCTCCTTTCATTCTCTCACACCTAGTGTTCCATAAATCCTAATATGAAGTTTGTGTGTTTCATGCTGAACTTATGAGCATAACTGATTTTTTGGGAAGAACCATAAAAGATTTATATAAGAGTAATATTACTTGAAACCTGAAATATCTTAATTGTTCGTCCAATCTTCAATAGTCGTCATGACCGACGATTTCATTTTTGTGCCTAAAACAAACTGTGAATGATTTGAAAGTCTCCATTTCTCCAGCACATTATAGTCTTTGACAACAGGAGATTTCAAGTAAAAACTAGAAGTTCTTGTTGTCTCTGTTAAAATTGTTGTCTTATCCTGCAAAGACGTCATTCATGTGTCTCGTTCGTCTGCAGCTTTGATAGTAGTGTTTGTCATTGAAATCTTGATTTATACTGTGGCATTTATTTACTTTCATTTAGGTTTGTATATTTATTCTTTTGTGTATCTATCCATTCATTCATAGATAACATGAACTGTATGAATGTTGCCAAGCCAAATGCATGTAATGTAGAAAGTTAGATACATAGCAACATACATTGTTGGTTTTACTTGTGCAGCATGTTTCCCTATTTTGTTAAATAAAGGTATCGTAGGACACTGTGTAATTATAGCAGTTAATCATTAGCATTGTTATCAGTGTAATTTATATTTTGTTTCAGGTAATACATGATAGTATCAAAAAGCTTTTCTGATGGATAAGTTTTTAGGATATGCCTGAAGGCATGTATTTTAAAAATAGTCTTTCATCCCTTGTGGAACTTTGTTCTGTGATTTTATACAGCACTTTTTTCCGTTGAGATGTATGGTAAGGCGGCTGGATCAGTTTGGTTCCATGTCCATGTAGAGATCTCTTTGTTGGGTATTCATAAATGTCTTTCTGTATGTAAACCAGTACTAGTAAAATCTATTCATGGAAAAACTGTCAGTATTACCATAGACTCGATCAATCAGAGCAGACAGTTCTCCTGCCACTACATGTTATAATCAGTATACGCCTTTTTTCCTTAAAAGATTGTTTGTATATTATATTTACTTGTTCCCTAGACAGATGTGCCATAACTAATTATGGACGGACATAAACAAACTATGTTGTTCTACTCCATGAGCTGCTACACACTGAAGTCATTATTTGAAGTGCATAGCATGGTAAAACTATTCACTATCAAAGACAGTAAGGTGCTTAGTCCCCTTCATCTGTAAATCACCATTTATCTCTGGAAGTTGATTCTGCAATTTCATCTTTATCTTGCAGAATGTGGTTACTGAGTGACTGCCTGCCTATATGAAAACGAATACTGTTGTTTTTTTCTTTTTTTTTCAGGAAGACTTTTGTTCTTTTCTATACACCTGCAAACATATAAAAGTTTTTCTTCAGCTTTATCCCTCATTATACTTGGTGATCTGTAATTGAGTAGATTGCTATTGTCAGCGACAGACGGAACCGTTCCATCGTGTTTGATTCTGCGGGCAAAATCATAAATATATTTTAAGAACAGTGTTGGGCCCAGCACGTTTCCTTGAGGGACTATGCCCCATCATTCGCAAACCAGCTTTGGAATGGTTTACATTCAAAATCTGACACGCCCAGTGCTCGTGCTGGAATCGTTGACTCTCAGAAAGGTAGCTACAAATCTGTACCAATTGACGTTTTCAATCATTTGTTCGTCATTATCTATTTATGCTTTAAGGTATTATACACTTCATTTTTTTAGGACTTACATTTTTTTGTCTGCATCTTGAACAAAATTTTTTGCTATTTGTGTTTTGTCAGTGAACTAATTTTCCCAGCAAGAAACTGTGCAGTACCCTCATACTAAGAAAAACTTTGGCATATGGTCTGACTTATCTAATGTCTTTCACAGTGACAGCTTCTGCTAGGGAATGTAGGTTTCATTTGCTTTGTGTAGATTGTCTTACATGGGATTTGTTGTTAATTTATTTATTCATTCCTCCAAGTTACATTTAGCTGTGACACAGGATTTGTTATATAATACAACAAAAATAAAAGGCTGCCCACTGGTGACTGTGTGAACACATGTCTCCTTCTCCTCCCTGTACACAGTGCTTGCAAAAGCATTAAATTGTGCTCACACATTGTAATGTGACAAATTGTTGTTGCTGCACTTCTTTTATTAAATAAGCTTTAATTTTGTAGTACACATTACTTATGAAATATGTTTAAACTGCATTTTAAATAGATATATTTTAGTAATCTTTTTCCTCTCCTTGGACAAATTATTACGCACTTCAGTTTGTTAATGTTTTATTTTTTCCCCTTGGTAAATGTTAATCCAGACTGGCTTTTGTTCTATAATTAGCTTTAGAACTATCAGTAAAATACTGACTAATGGCTGCCTTCTCTAAGCACGGAACACAAACTCTACTCAATGACAATAAATAACCACTTGACAAATATTACTGAAGCTGTAATTTGTGAACAACATAAATGGATTCACCTCAGGTTGTTCATGCACTGTATATCTTTTTTACTGGGAACATTATAGAAAAACAGACAGAATTTAATATATAGAGACCTGTATGACCTTTTTCAACCTTGAGGAGGGTTTTGACCATGTGAGCTGTGATAGCCCTGCAAGATTGTCTGAATGTTGCTATTCTTATCTCCCAATAGAGATAATGAAAAGTCTCTACAAAACTACACACATTGTAATAAATACAAGTGGGAATCAAGTGGAAGAAATAATTATTAACAAAGTTATATGACAAAGATTTAGACGGTAGTATTGGCTGAATAGGAAGAGAGATATTGGAAGACGTGAGAAAAGATGGAAATGCTTTTGTTTGCAACTTGGGAACAGCTAGTAGCCTGATCCTTGAAATGGAAGTCGTGCTGACTTAACTAATAGTTTTTCATGGTACGCACAACAGATTAACAGATGTACTCATTTCGCACAGGAAGGATACCCAGAATATTAAACAGATCCTTGCGTGAACCCTGTCTATTTTTAGATGTCATTCTTGTGCCTCTTTTCAGTATCCTTATTTTGTGCCTTTGATCGCCAGAAAAGAATCCCATAGCCCATAGTTAAGAAAGGAGCGAACGAAGCAATAATATGTTCACACACACACACACACACACACACACACACACACACACACACACACACACACACACACACACACCAGGGAGCTCACTGCTCTTTGGTGAGTAAATGCTTGGCGACCACAGGTCCCCAGCTCTTCACAGCACTGCTTCTCTTTCAGTGCTGCGTTTGTCTCCTCATCTTCCGTCCTTTTCCCCTCTCTTGGGGAGATGTCTCCTGCCTCCATGGGCTCTTGAAGTTCATTTGCGTTGGTTTACTTGTACGTCTCTTCTCTGTTGTACTGCTCTTTCCTTATACTGTCCTTTCCCTGTATCGCTCTTTCCCTGCACTGCTCTTTTCCCGTGTCGCTCGCTCCCTGCACTGCTCTTTTCCCGTGTCGCTCGCTCCCTGCACTGCTCTTTTCCCGTGTCGCTCGCTCCCTGCACTGCTCTTTTCCCGTGTCGCTCGCTCCCTGCACTGCTCTTTTCCCGTGTCGCTCGCTCCCTGCACTGCTCTTTTCCCGTGTCGCTCGCTCCCTGCACTGCTCTTTTCCCGTGTCGCTCGCTCCCTGCACTGCTCTTTTCCCGTGGCGCTCGCTCCCTGCACTGCTCTTTTCCCGTGGCGCTCGCTCCCTGCACTGCTCTTTTCCCGTGGCGCTCGCTCCCTGCACTGCTCTTTTCCCGTGGCGCTCGCTCCCTGCACTGCTCTTTTCCCGTGGCGCTCGCTCCCTGCACTGCTCTTTTCCCGTGGCGCTCGCTCCCTGCACTGCTCTTTTCCCGTGGCGCTCGCTCCCTGCACTGCTCTTTTCCCGTGGCGCTCGCTCCCTGCACTGCTCTTTTCCCGTGGCGCTCGCTCCCTGCACTGCTCTTTTCCCGTGGCGCTCGCTCCCTGCACTGCTCTTTTCCCGTGTCGCTCGCTCCCTGCACTGCTCTTTTCCCGTGTCGCTCGCTCCCTGCACTGCTCTTTTCCCGTGTCGCTCGCTCCCTGCACTGCTCTTTTCCCGTGGCGCTCGCTCCCTGCACTGCTCTTTTCCCGTGGCGCTCGCTCCCTGCACTGCTCTTTTCCCGTGGCGCTCGCTCCCTGCACTGCTCTTTTCCCGTGGCGCTCGCTCCCTGCACTGCTCTTTTCCCGTGGCGCTCGCTCCCTGCACTGCTCTTTTCCCGTGGCGCTCGCTCCCTGCACTGCTCTTTTCCCGTGGCGCTCGCTCCCTGCACTGCTCTTTTCCCGTGGCGCTCGCTCCCTGCACTGCTCTTTTCCCGTGGCGCTCGCTCCCTGCACTGCTCTTTTCCCGTGGCGCTCGCTCCCTGCACTGCTCTTTTCCCGTGGCGCTCGCTCCCTGCACTGCTCTTTTCCCGTGGCGCTCGCTCCCTGCACTGCTCTTTTCCCGTGGCGCTCGCTCCCCGCACTGCTCTTTTCCCGTGGCGCTCGCTCCCCGCACTGCTCTTTTCCCGTGGCGCCCGCTCCCCGCACTGCCCTTACGCCGGGGCGCCCGCTCCCCGCACTGCCCTTACGCCGGGGCGCCCGCTCCCCGCACTGCCCTTACGCCGGGGCGCCCGCTCCCCGCACTGCCCTTACGCCGGGGCGCCCGCTCCCCGCACTGCCCTTACGCCGGGGCGCCCGCTCCCCGCACTGCCCTTACGCCGGGGCGCCCGCTCCCCGCACTGCCCTTACGCCGGGGGGCCCGCTCCCCGCACTGCCCTTACGCCGGGGGGCCCGCTCCCCGCACTGCCCTTACGCCGGGGCGCCCGCTCCCCGCACTGCCCTTACGCCGGGGCGCCCGCTCCCCGCACTGCCCTTACGCCGGGGCGCCCGCTCCCCGCACTGCCCTTACGCCGGGGCGCCCGCTCCCCGCACTGCCCTTACGCCGGGGCGCCCGCTCCCCGCACTGCCCTTACGCCGGGGCGCCCTTTCCCTGCTGCCTCTTTCCTTGTTCAGTTTTCCTTGTGCTGCTCTCTTTTTCTTCTGCTTTGGTGTTTGAGACTATCCTTTATTGTTTCCATTCCCTGTTATCTTTTCTTCTCCTCCCTGTGTGTGCCTGATAGCCACTCATGCATTTAACACGACTTGGCATGTAGGGCCTGCACGTACCCCCTGATACAAGGCAGGCCCAGGGATGGGTGATTGTCTGAGCTGTTACCTTTCTCCTCTGCTTATTGGTCCCTCCGTCTGTCATTCAGAATGTGTGGCCTAAGGTGTGAACAATCACCTGAGTGAGGGGCCTCCCCTTTGGAGGGCCCCTGCTGGAAGGAGCACGCCATCAGAGACGCTGGCGATCATGTGGGACTTCTTCCCAATGACTGATTTTCCTTCTCTTTCGCAGAGGGTTTCCCATTAAAGTGGAATGAGGCTCCTGCCTCAATGTCTCTAACTGTTGCGCCTCAATACCTTGTAGTCTCACGTTTAGACAAAAACCAGACTTTTGCTTCTGTAAACTCCTTTTGTTATACAAAAAGGCGTAGATGGCATCGCCTGCCCTGTCTCCGCAATGGAAAGCTTCTTTCTGAAATTGATAGTGCTCTCTAGACCCAGAACCTTCTCAAGGCCCGAACCCCCCACAAATTTTATCCTATTAAAGTGTAAGCTCACAGGACACTTAACTCGTCCTGCAATGTTGTCTACACCCGGCTGTTGGATAGCTTGATGGAGGATGAAATAACTAATTATGTATTGGGTCAAGGCGTTACTACTGTTCATAGAGCTGTGAAGAAGGAAGCTGCCGATTTGGTGCCCACTCTCACATTATTCCTGACTTTCAATAGGTTAACACTTCACACCAAGATAAAGGCAGGCTATGAAGTCATCTCTGTGCACCGTTACATTCCCAATCACTTGAGGTGTTATAAATTCCAGCAGTTCAATCATACCAGCATGTCATATAAAAACGCGGCCAAATGTGTCACTTGTAGCAGGGATGCACGGCCGTCTATCTTACGCCATTGGGGATCCGTCTCGCCTCTGGTGCCTTCTGTACTAGCCCAGTTGAGAGTTTCTAGGCAGAAGTCGGTGAACTACCACCGTCATACTGGCACGATATCCTACTCAGTAGGTATGCATGTCGGCTTTCTTCCATGCCAGGCCACCCAACCTTTGACCCTTCTTCTTGATGAAATTCGTGACCGCCAGTATGAGATGTACTTTTCTTCTCTGCGGCCTCCTGGCACCCGCTTTCATCACCTGCTTCAGCAGCTGCAGTTCACACTTCCTGCCACTTTCCAAATGGGGGAGAGCCCTTCACCACCTTGGCTTCAGACACAGGTTGGTGTTTGTTTTGACATCAGCTCATCCCCGAAGGATTCGACTCCCAAGCCGACCTATCGCTGCAAATTTCTCGAACTTTGCTCACAACTTGCCGATCACATATTTTTGTTGCACACTGATGGTTCATGTCCACCTAAGGTGTTGGCTGTGCTTTTGTCGTCGGGGCTGGTAAGTTTCAATACTGGCACCTCAACCAGTGCACAGTTTGTACAGCAGAGCTTTTTGCCCTCTATCGGGCTGTTCACTACGTCCGGAGGCACCAGCTCACTCGCCGTGTGATCCGCTCTGACTCCCTCAGTGCCATTTAGAGTCTAGATGATCCCGATCTAGTCCACCCAATCGTTTGATGGCTCCAGATGTGCCTCCATTTGTTCCTGGATGGGGGGAGCCCAAGTAATATTCATGTAGGTTCCTGGCCATGTTGGTGTGCCTGGGAATGACGCTGCTGATGCTGCAGCCAAGGCCACAGTCCATCTCGGTTGGCCCACCTCTTACTCTGTTACCTTGTAAGATGTTTGTACTTTTCTCTGTTGGTGTATCACTTCACTTTGGCATAACCATTGGTGCTCCCTTCATGGGAACAAACTCAGAAAAGTCAAACCTCTCCCAACAGCCTGGTAGACTTTTTCCCAGCCGTCTCGCCCTGAGGAAGTCATGTTAGCTCGTTTGCGAATAGGGCACTGCCGCTTTAGTCACCGCCACTTGTTGAGAGGCGACCCTGCACCCAGCTGTCCTTTCTGTAGCCAGCAATTAAGTCAAACATTTCTGATCCTCTGCCCCAATTTTAGCCACTTACGTCTCAGGATCAGGTTGCTGCCCACTTTGGCGGACATTTTAGCGGATGAGGTGCGAGCTGTGGCTCGCGTTTTAAGTTTTTTAAATAGCAGTAATATGACACAACAGATTTGATTTCTACCTGGTGACTCCGGTGTCGTGTCAATGTCTTGTAGATACTCTTCTGAACATCTTGATATTTTAGATTTGTTTTTTCTTCCTTTTTGTAATGGACCTCGCAACGGTTTTTTTACCCTTGTGGTCCCAGCATTCTATGGTCCTATACTGGGTGCTTATGACCTTAGATGTTTTGTGCCCTAAAACCACACACACACACACACACACACACACACACACACACACACACACACACACGCACGCACGCAAAATTGCTGCACCATCTGAACCTTTTACTGGTACCTCTGTGAAATAGACTGCAAAACTTAATTTACGATTGGCCATGGGCTGGCAAGTCTTGTGACACTGCATGACCACTTGAACTACCTGGGGTATGTGCTGCGTGGTTAATTACATCAGTGAGTAAATCCATTTTAATTGTACCATTGCTAGTCTTCACTTTCTTTTTCTGCTGATGAATAGAGGGGAGATAGACTGCTTGTATCCCTTGGTATGAGCCCTAGTCTCCCTTATTTTGTCCTTACCAGAGAGAAACAGTTGAGCATTACTGCTGGTTGGGTGGTCTCCATGAAAAATTTGTTCTCTAAACGTACTTCCTACCAAGTTTTTTGAAATTGTTGCGTTATGCTACCTAGTAATTACTGTCTGGCTCATGAAGCATTTATATGCATATGAATTGAAGCAAAAATGTTATGCTTCTGAATTGCATGGGATCATTCTTAAATCTAATTTGGTGGGTATCACACACTCAAGTAGTAATCGAGAAAGTCATGTGTTTTCTGTAATCAGTCACTTTTGCAGGTGTGCTCCACATTCTCAGAAGTCTCCTAATGAACTGTAGTTGGTCATTTCTCTTTGCTACAGCTGACCATAGCTTCTAATTCCATTTCATGTCGTTTTGCAATGTTACATGTAGATATTTCATTAATGTGACTGAGACAAGCATCTTGCTATTAACATTACAGGAATTTTTCTACCACCCATCCACTTTAATAAAGAATCACTCACCTCTAAAGTGAGCTGTCATTGTCCTGTTAGCAATTCCATAAATAATTTGTTCTCCTGTGGTCGCTTCTCGATGACACTTTCCCGTTGACAATGAAGTCACCAACAAACAACCTTATTACCATCCATCCTATCCATGAGATTGTTAATGTTCACAGTTTACTGGAGCAATCGTATCACACGTATATAGAGCAATTCTAATGTTGCTATCATCTACGAACACTCGCCATCCGGAACAGTGTACTGGGCTTTACTACTCAAAAAGTAAGTGTACATACCGTAACATTCATACAATACAGAAATCTGATGCCATATTGTTACAAAATGCACAAAGTAAGGAAGAAAGTAGCTGCTGACAAAACTACTAGAAGATTTGAACAAATAGTTGCTGTATGTCTCCAGAAATGTGTAATATATAATTGTTATGCGATTATATGATTTAACAGATAGCACTAAATTTCCTGTGCTACCGGAAGATATTTTCTGTTGAAGGTGATGTTGATTTCTACTTACAGACTGTTACACACAACTGAATATGTGTGTGTGTGTGTGTGTGTGTGTGTGTGTGTTGCATCTGATGGCCGAAAATTAACCTAGATAAACCAGCAGTTGGCACTTAGAAGTGTTGTTATATGGCTCTCTGTATTTGCACAGATAGCAGCAATGCCCATCAGCATTTCTGAAATACTATCTGCTACCCACAAGCATTAAAGTTCTTGTGTATGTGCTGGTTAATTTGTTAACAAAATATTCCTCCAGCCATCATCACTGATGACGTTGCTTGCAAATCCCCAATGGTGATGTGACATTGTATTCTTTCTTGGTTCTTGTGTGTGGAATTCAAGGCATTCACCATCTGATTTTAGTCAGTCGTTTGTTGATACGTGCCTTGTGGATGTTGTGGTGATGTACACTGGTGTCCAAAATTAAACCAACAAACCGAAATTTTGCAAGGTTGCCTATGTTTTACCACAAAACAGTATAATCAGGTGATAGTAAAGTGCAAACAATATAAAAAAAAATTCAGAACATAAATAACTGCAACATGTGTAACAGTAGACAAAAATGTTCTCATTTTTTCCAACATAACGGACTTACTTACACATTCTGACAACTGGTGAATGCATTCAGTATGGAGTGACAACCTCTGGCAGAAATACAGGCCTAACAAATGGTGGAGCCTGCTCTGAATCATGTCATCAATCATATGCTGAGGCAATAACATCCATTCTTCTTGCAGAGCTGCTAAGTCTTAGAGAGAGGTTGGTGGATGCTGACATGATGCGACCCATGTCCCTAGTGCATCCTAGATGTGCTCTATAAGATTCAGACTGGGAGAGTGAGCAAGCCACACTATGCGTGCTACATCATCCATTTCAAAGAAAACATCAACCACGCTTGCTCAATGAAGTCAAGCATTATCGTCCAGCAGTACGAAGTCTGGGACCTCAGCACCTCGCAACAACTGCACATAAGGTCCCAAGATCTTGTCATGATACTTGACAGCAGTTAAACCTTGTCTGTTTAACTGCACAATTTCGTGAAGAGGTGTTAGTGGTCAACATAATCCATGCCCACACCATTAAGTTTCATCTTCGACATCACTCTCTTTCCACAACGGTTGGGTCCTAGAATCATGTTCCACATTCCATCCAGATGCAAATACAATGAGAATCACTGTCCAGACCAAATCAGAACTCATCTGTGAGAAAACATTGGCCCACTGTTTGACCGTCCAGGTAGCATGTTAACTCTACTCCAGACATTCCCTTCTGTGAAAACACATCAGAGGTACACACACGGCAGGTCTCCAACAATAAAGGCTACTCTGCCGAAGCCTTCTGTACTCCATTTGCCTTGGTACAGCATGTCCCGTGGATGCAGTGAGGTCAGATGCCAGTTGCTTTGCAGTATTACGGGGGTACCATCATGCCCTTACAGCCAAATAACTGTTCTGTCTTTCTGATGTTACATGTGATCAGTCCGGCCTGGTCTTTGGGATATAGTTTCAGTCTTTACAAACTGTTGCCACACCAAAAAACAATAGAACGATTCACGTTAAGCCACAAGCCCGCATCAGTTTTTGACTGTCCTGCTTCCATTCCTCCCATGGCCCTCCACTGCAGAGAGTGTGGTAGACAGTCTTCTCTGTGTCACACTGCACTGTCTGTCACTGTGTACACATCGATTGCGGACGTGGGACTACTCGGCAAACACTATCCCATTTCATAGGTTTCCTGGTGGCATCTTTGGCGTGGTTGTCCATTGACCAGAATGCCAACCAGTTTGCCTGATTATATAACGAATTAGTTGCAGGAAGGGGGAATAATAGTTTGTTGCTTTAATTTGGATTGGACACCAGTCTATTTACCTAGCAATGTTCCTGCCCACCCGGAGCTACAATGACTTAACTATACTTTCTCACGGGAAGTTATGTAGTCTAAGATAAACTGAGTAATCAAACGGACCGCAGCACTGGCTTGTTTGTCTGGATGGTGGTGTGTTTGCAGCAGTTGGCTAATCACGTTGTTGTTTGGTGGATAATGCGTTATGGTGAAAGATGATGGATAATCTGTCATGATGAGGTTTTCACAATAGAAGCCACATGACATTGCTGAGGTGAAAGCTTAGATGTTTAGCAATCTTTCTGTTGTGCCTGTGTGGAACTCATTGTCTTCTCTATACGGTGAGTAGCAATTTAACATTAAAAGATTACAAACATGGACTGTGCACTCAATCAGCAAATATCTGTAGCTTTCTCGATTCCAAAGATCGTAGGCATAACTTTAGATTGGACAGGTCAGATAGCCCAAGTGAGGGTAATAAATAAACAGCCTCAAACCAACTTGTGCTGGAAGAGAATGTTTGAATACATTCCAAAACAAAATTTTCATTGTAACTTCTCTCGCATATTTCTCATACTGCCCTCCTCTTGAAATACAGAAACTTCAGCAACTTGCACTTGTTCCATAGGTTGATACTGTCGCATAATCTGTATGGGATGAAACTGCTTTACAGGAGGACACAATAAAACTACTGATTGTGTTAAAAAGCTTTTGAAAACAATTTTATGGGTGTTCTACTGTGCAATATTCTTATTAACCACCACCTTGTGTGACTATTTCATTTGTTTTATTTTTCATGCTCAAAATTGTAGAATGTTAATAATTTTGTCTGTCTGCCTGAAAGCACAACTACTGTATAAAGACTGTGGGGTGCTTTGCAGTTAAGAATTTTCAAATTGTAAGAAACTTCTGTGTTTGTATTATATCCTCTGTTTGCTTCTGTGTCTCTAGGGTGTAAAGAAACCATTTACTGAAGTTATTAAAGCTAACATTGGTGACTGCCATGCCATGGGACAGGTGCCTATTACATTTATTAGGCAGGTGAGTTTTGTAACTGTGAGTTAATCATAAGAAAATTTTAAAATGAATCACCATGTGCAGTAATACAAGACGTATGGTGTATATATATATGTTGTCCTTTCAGTGAATTATTTATTTCAGGTGCTTTCTCTGGTCTCTTATCCAGTATTATTTGATGATCCTAAGTATCCCAGTGATGTGAAGTGTCGAGCAAAAGAAATTCTGGCTGGTTGCAGAGGTGGCAGTGTTGGTTAGTATTACTTCAAGACTGAATAAATTGGATTGGCTGCTGTAGCCCATGGCATTTTATCCGTTGCAGATTTCTGCTCTTTCTCAACTATTCTCTGTTTAAAGGGTCATATTCTGATTCTCCGGGAATTGAAATTATCAGGAGACATGTAGCTGAATACATAGAGAGGAGAGATGGTATTCCAAGCTGTTGGGAGAATGTTATTTTGTCAGCTGGTGCCTCTGAAGGCATAAAGGTGACTGAACAGCCTATCTTTTTTGTTAAATTGTTTGAATTGTAACAAATTATAAGTGGAGTTCAGTGTTATTGTTGAACACAGTAGTCATAAATTGGCGTACCTTGTTTTACAAATAATTTTTCCCTTAGTTGACAATAGCTAAAGGCAGCAGCAATTTACTTACATGTTTTGAATAATGTTTCAGTCAGTGATGAAGTTATTGATAGCAGAAGTAAATGGGAAGAGACCTGGTGTCATGATTCCAATTCCTCAGTATCCATTGTACTCTGCTACTCTTTCAGAATTTAACATAGCGCAGGTCAGTATAATTAACTTTTCTTTCACATTCTCTGAATGTCAAGTACTTTTTATGACCTATAGCCAGGTTAGTCGTGCGAGTAACTGTAAATATTTCAGGTACCATATTACCTTGATGAAGCCAAGGGCTGGGGCTTAGATGTAACTGAACTGAAACGGTCCATAGCTGAGGCTAAAAAAATGTGTAACCCTCGTGCCATTGTGATCATCAATCCTGGAAATCCAACTGGTAAGACCATTCGAAAATGATACTTTTAGAAATTTTGCAAGCCAGTTTTCATAGATTTACAAATTATAGATATCAGGAAACACTATCACATGGTTAACTTGAAGTGCCTTGACATTTTCATTAAATTAATACCAAATATTCATATTGCACACGTACCTTTTAAGCTAAACCCATGACTCGTCTGTGCAGCCATTGTTATAATATTCAGTTGTGCTGAGGAAGGTATATTGTTGGACAGTAGCATGCGGAACAGACTGGATTTTGGATCAGTGTAACACACAGAATGATGGTGCAGGTAGTAAGTGGATTTTTAAAACATGCTAGAAGTTTGAATGTTTGCATTGTAATGTTTTGTTGAGCTGTAACTGGAATTCTGAGATGTATTGTTCTTTCCATCATGCATCACTGTAGTGTTTCTGTAACATGTCAGTTTCATTTCATTTAAAATTTGATCAGACATCCGGTAGTTCTGATGCTATGGCAAAACTTCTTTTGAGGTCTCAGTTTTCAGTCCTTATCTAATTCTTATTTGATACAAACATGATCTGGCGAGACAGTGTATTTCACAGAAAGAAAAACACTATTGTTAGATTTTATTAACTTGTTTTGGACCACTATAGATAATTAAATATATGTAATTACGCACTGGTTAAATGTTTAGCCTGTTCACAACTACAGAAATTTCAGGGATTTAAAAGGTCAGATGCATGACATTGTGTCCACAGATCAGATACTGAAAATGCCAAATACCAATTGACGGGCAGTGTACAACCACAGTGTTGTTCTGCAGTAGCCTAATGTGGAGTAAACATTCAGATTGCCCTTAGTAACTGCGCCTCCGTTGAAACTGGCTGTTAAAAGTGGTTGTGGAAAGAAGGCTATTGTCAATCTATTCTACACCAAATTTGCAGTTCACACACTTCAGTACATTTAGGCACTGTGTGAACTACTGTTCATTGCCATTTAGTCTCGTTTACTGTAATTGTGGTACAGGTAAACTGACAGCCACATACTGCTCTGATATTCTGAATATAGTTACAGTACAGTAACCTAACATGTATATAATTAACCGCACAATGTATACACAGGGCCTTGGAGGGCCTTAAGATCTTACTTTTTAAAATATCCTGTAATTCTTGACTTGATTTCAAACTCCTTTCCAGCAACCTCCCACTTACCCTTTGACATCCCTCTTGTTGAGTCTGAGCTAATTTTTTTCAGTGTTTTTGTACAATTCAAAATATTTGCAAAATACTGTTAATGCATATGCAGGGCCTCAGAGGGGCCCCCCCCCCCTGCCCCCTCCCTTACAGTTGAACATGTTCTCCATTCCATATCGACTTCTACACTTGTTTACAAGCAGCAATTAATTCAACAATAATTACGGTAGAGGCAGTTATGTTAGCAACAGCGGTAATGCTATTTATAAGAGAAAAAATGAGTCACTTGTATTTGAGAGGTCAGTATATCTTCCAGCATTTTGCAGCCGCATGCTGTATTGTTGCACAGTATCATTGCTCTTTGTTGCTATTGTTACTGTCACAGTTAGTTTAGTTTGTATGTTGCCCCAATGCCAGTATTGTTACCATCTTGAGTTGTTAGTTTTGCATCACCTGTTAGTAGTGACATGCATATTTTTTTTTTGTTTTTTTGTTTTTTTTTTTTTTTTAACAAAGTCAGTATGTACAGTTGCGGCTAATTTCGAAAGTGTTGTCACTCAGTGGCTTGAAGTAGCCGATTCTTGTGAAGAAGTATGTATTTTTAAAGATAGAGATAGTGAAGAATTAAACTTCATACATATTGATGTGAATGTTCTGGAAGAGCACAGTACTTCAGATAATATTAGTTCATTGGAGGCTGAAATTGAAGTTCCACATCAAATACTCGGAGATGCCATCACATACATTATTCGTAATGGAACCATTTAATTTTAGATCCTCCTGCAAGTTCTTGCACACTTCTTCGCATTATCCTAAAGAAGGCAACTGGTCTAGTTTGTGTATTGAAAACCTGTAAACTTAAGGATGTCTGTGACTATCTCATGTCGAAGGAAATACTAGATGAAGTTATAAACTGCACAAATATAAAAGGCAAAAAGTGGTGATTCCTCATGGTAAAACATGGAGAAACATTTCACACGTTAAAATGGACGGTTTTCTTTACTTTTACTGTGTGCTGGGATTGAGAAGAGTTTGGATGTCCCTTTAAGAGGCTTATATTTGAATGGAAAGGCAAATCCTACATATAAAGCCATAATCTGAGTAAACAGATTTGATGATAGGTGCAGCTGTGAAGATCAATCTTTAGATAGCAAACTTACATCGATTCACTATAAATGGGAACTGGTTCTCGACAAATGTAGAAACAGGAGGATTCCTAATTTGTTCACAGTTGCTGAACAGCTATTCCAGTCTGTGAAAGTTCGACTTTCTCCAGGATACATCAAACCCACAAACTATGGCAGAAAGATACTTTAGTAATGTGATGCTGCAGATGGAATTGTGTACGTGGGAAGCTAGCTACATGAAACCGTAAAAAAGAATGTGGATTGAATGTGGTGAAAGATCTTGCTAAAAGTATTGGATCATCCATAAATATTACTGTTGACAACTTTGTCACTAGTATACAGCTGGGAGAAGACATGCTTCAGAAGCAAATTACAATGGTGGGGACAATAAAACAAAATAAACCAGAAATCCCCAATGAAGTGAAATCATCCATTTCAAGAGCAATGAATTCCTCATTATTTGCCTTTATAGGTGATATCACAATGGTGAATTATGTTTCCAAAAAGAGAGAAAGTCAGTAGTTCTCATTAGCACAATGCATCATGACAAAGACATTGATCAAACTCGCTCAAAAAAGATCCAGGTATAATGAAGTTCTATAGCTCCACAGAGGCTGGAGTAGGTAAAATAGACCAGATGGTTTGATATTATACCTGCAAAGAGGCAAACAAGGAGATGGCCATTTGCATTCTGGATGAAGATAATGAACGTTGTAGCAATGAACAGTGAAATTTTATTTTCTGTCCAACACACACACACACACACACACACACACACACACACACACACACACAAGTGATTCAGTAGAGAAAATAGTAAGATCGCTAATGCACTAATGGAGCTTCAAATTGAGATCCCTAGTCTCCCACAGAGCAAACCATGTAAAATCCTGGATCGAATGTAACAATGTTATAAAAGGAGAGTTGCTACTCACCTTATAGGGGAGATGCTGAGTTGTGCATAGGCACAAAAAAACTGTCAGAAAGTGAGATTTTGGCTATAAAGGCCTTGATGGGAAAATAGACAACCTACACGCACACTCACGCCAATGCAACTCTTGCACGCATGAAGAGTCTGGCTGCTGAGGCCACTGGCCTCAGCAACCATAGATTGCAATCATATGTGAGAGTTGTGTTTGCGTAGGAAAAGCACCTTGATATGTATGAAGTGTAAAAACATTGTGGCATTCTTTTTACTTCTTGGTTTGGAAAAACATTGTAAACTTACAGAAATGCAAGATTTTGTGAAAATTTTATAATTACTGTATGTCAGAATACGGCTTACGATTCCTATTTTTGTGAAAAACGAGGATGTTGTAACTAAAGGAACTGAACTTCGTAACTCTTGTAACATGTAGAACAGCAACTTATAAGTGCATTATTGTACACTGTCCCACCGCATTAAGGTGACCATCACCAATATTAGACATCAGCGTACAATGACCCCCCCACACACAGTAGGTGACAGCACTAGCAGTGGAGGGTATATAAAGTGTGTTGTTGAAGGGGGGATGCGGAAAACAGTGCAGTCGTTGTCATAATACAGAAATGAAGTGATTTATCTGATATCCGGAAGGGCATCATCATTGGCTTTTGGGGCAAGGGTAGAACGATTTCCAAAACGAGTAAATTTGTAAACTTTTTGTATGATGCTGTGATTGAAGTATACTGTGCATGGGAAAAGGGTGCTATCCAAAACTGGCACCAAGGCAGCTATAGTACACCATGGGCCATAGATGACGGGGGTAACAGCTGCATACATGTGTATGGGGGAATAGATATGCAGCTGTTGAGCAGCTGACATCTCACATGAACCAAGCAGCAATCAACAGCGTTTCCTCGACAACCATTCAGTTAATGTTGCTGTTTATGGACCTCTGCAGCTGGTGCCTGGTTCAGACACCCATACAACTGCTCTACAATGGTGACAAAGGTGGAATTTGCATGTCAATAACACAATTAGATGTCTATTGACTTTTCAGGTTAATCACATTTTATGCTGCATGTGAAAGGTGGCCATTGGCCTGTATAACATGAAACATCTGAAAGCAGACATCCTGCAACAGGCTGAAGGAGGTATCGTTGTTGTTGTTGTTGTTGTTGTTGCTGCTGCTGCTGCTGCTGCTGCTGCTGCTGCTGTTGTTTGGCCTAGACATGCTCTATGACCTCATTCCATTCGTCCCACACCAATAATTTATAAACCTTCTTGCATGTTGGTTTTCCCCCTGCTGCTTCATCCCACTGGGTTTGGCACCATGCAAAAAAACGCGACTGTCCCATTTGGGTCATTTATTTTAATGAATTTCATGATTTCAAGATCTTCATACAATCTGTAAAGTTCAAAATTATATCGTGTACACCACCCTCCATCTTCATGTCACCTCATAGATATTGATTAACGTATATTGTTCAAAACATCCAATTAGTTTTTAACACTGTTGTCACTGTCCATCTTTCTGAGCCATATGTTAATACTGGATGTATTAAAATTTTAAAACAAATACTAACAAAGAGATAGAGGGGCTGGCCAGCACTTACCTCAGCTCAGTACAGCCGATAGATACACAAAAACAAAACCGAAAATTTACGTTCCTGGCTTTCAGAACAAATGTTCCTTCATCAGGGAGGAGAGAGGGGAAAGAAAGGGAAGAAGGGAAAGTAGATTCAGTTACTCACAACCCAGGTTATGAAGCAACAGGGAAAGGAAAACGGGGAGGGTAGCAAGGATGGAGGCTTGGTTGTCAGAGGGAAGCCAAAGATATTCTACGGTAAGTACTGTGCCAGCTTCAAACCAAAGAGGATGCACACAGAAGTAAAGAGGTATATAGTATAAAGATAAACACAACTATGTAGGATGAAAAGATGCGTGAATGGCTAAAGAGGAAAGGGAAAGAGAAGACTGAAGATTAAATGGGAGTGAGGTGGTTTAATGTAGGTTCAGTCCAGGGGGATGGCAGGATGAAAGGATGTGTTGGAGTGCAAGTTCCCATCTCCGCAGTTCAGAGGGACTGGTGTTGGGTGGGAGAAGCCAAATGGCACATACAGTGTAGCAGGTTCCTAGGTCCCTAGAATTATGCTGGAGGGCATGCTCCGCTACTGGGTATTGGACATCTCCTAGGCAGACAGTTCGTCTGTGTCCGTTCATGCGCTCAGCCAGTTTAGTTGTTGTCATACCGATGTAAAAGGCTGTGCAGTGCAGACATGTCAGTTGATAAATGACTTGTAGTTTCACACGTGGCCCTGCCTTGAATTGTGTATGTTTTACCAG
The DNA here is from genome assembly GCF_021461395.2 of Schistocerca americana. NCBI lineage: Eukaryota > Metazoa > Arthropoda > Insecta > Orthoptera > Acrididae > Schistocerca > Schistocerca americana. Next base: position 161,373,562 of record NC_060121.1, on the reverse strand, counting down.
CAGTGGGGCTGGAGTAGGTGTTTGTGAGGGGGATGCATGGGGTAGGTTTTGCAGCGGGGTCGGTTACAGGGGTAGGAACCGCTGGGTAGAGAAGATAGTCTGGGAATATTGTAGGGTTTAACAAGGATGTTACGGATGTTAGGGGGCGACGAAAGGCAACTCTGGGTGGTGTGGGAGAATTTTGTCAAGAGGCGATCTCATTTCAGGGGTTGACTTAAGAAAGTCATGTCCCTGGCGGAGTAATTTGTTGATGTTTTCGAGGCCAGGATAATATTGGGTGACAAGGGGGATGATTCTGTGTGGTCTGGGGATAGGAACATTGTTGTTGGACGGGGAGGAATGTATTGCTCAGGAGATCTGTTTGTGGACAAGGTCTGCAGGATAGTTGCGGGAGAGGAAAGCGCTGGTTAGATTATTGGTGTAATTGTTGAGGGATTCGTCACTGGAGCAGATACATTTGCCACGAATACCTAGGCTGTAGGGAAGGGAGCGTTTGATGTGGAATGGATGGCAGCTATCAGAGTGAAGGTACTGATGTTTGTTTGTGGGTTTGATATGGACAGAGGTGTGGATGTGAGCTTCAACAAGATGAAGGTCAACATCCAGGAAGGTGGCTTGGGTTTTGGAGAAGGACCAGGTGAAATTCAAATTCGAAAAGGATTTGAGGTTATGGAGGAAATTAAGGAGTGTTTCTTCACCATGAGTCCAGACCACAAAAAGTCATCTATAAACCTATACCAGGCCAGGGGAAGCAGCTGTTGGGTCTTCAGGAAAGCCTCCTCCATGCGGCCCATGAAGAGGTTGGCATAGGACGGAGCCATCCTGGTTCCCATGGCCGTTCCCCTGATTTGTTTGTAGGTCTGGCCTTCAAAAGTGAAGTAATTATGGGTGAGGATGAAGTTGGTAAGTGTGATAAGGAACGAGGTTTTTGGAAGATCTTCGGGTGGGCGTTGGGAGAGGTAGTGCTCAAGGGCAGAGAGACCATGGGTATGTGGGATGTTTGTGTAAAGGGATGTAGCATCTATGGTAACAAGAAAGGTTTCGGGTGGGAGAGGAGTGGGAATGGATTTGAGGCGTTCTAGGAAGTGGTTTGTGTCTTTGATGTAGGATGGGAGTCTGCGGGTGATAGGTTGGAGGTGGTGGTCTACCAGAGCTGAGATACGTTCTGTTGGGGCTTTGAAGCCTGCTACAATGGGATGGCCAGGATGGTTCTGTTTGTGGATTTTGTGTAATGTAGAAGGTAGGGGTACGTGGCTCAGGTGGAGTGAATAAGTCTATGGAAGCCGTTGTGGGGCCTTGTGAGGGACCTTGGATTTTTAGAATTTTCTGCAGCTCAGTCTGGATGGAGGGAATGGGATCCTGGGTAACAGCTTTGTAGGTTGAGGTGTCGGAGAGTTGACGCAGTCCTTCTGCCACATACTCCACACGGTCAAGTACGACAGTTGTGGCGCCTTTATCCGCCGGGAAGATGACAATAGAGCGGTCTATTTTCAGCTCCTTAATGGTACGGGATTCAGCTGGGGTGATGTTGGAGGTTGTCGGGATGTTCTTCAAGAAGGACAGGGAGGCAACACCGGATGTGAGGAATTCCTGAAATGTCTGCAAGGGATGGTTTTGGGGGAGGGGAGGAGGATCCCTTTGAGAAGGCGGTCGGAACTGTTCTAAACAGGGTTCAACACTGGGTCTAGTATTTGGGGGCTGTGTTTGGGTAGTGAAGTGATATTTCCAGTTGAGATTCCGGGTGAATGAGAGGAGATCTTTAACCAGGGCAGTGTGGTTGAATTTAGGCGTGGGGCTAAAGGTTAAGCCTTTTGATAGAACAGATGTCTCTGGAGGAGAGAGGGATCTGGATGAGAGGTTTAGAACTGAATTGGGACTGGTGATATGTGGCATTTGACTGTGGTTATAGTTGAGATTTGGTCTGGGTGGGGTATGTGTTGGGATGGGGAGATTGAGTAGGGTGGCTAGGCTAGGTTTGTTGGCTATGAGGGGTGTTTGTTGAAGGTTCTGTTGTGGTTGGTGGTTGTGAGGGATAGGGATAGGGACCCCACTTCTTACGTGTTGCACTAGCACTGTGGATAGTTTTTTCAGGTGGTGTGTGGCACGTAACTCAAGTTTGCAGCTGGCTTCTAGGATGATGTTCCTGAGTGTGTTCTCCAAGCAAAGGTTTGAGAGGTGGAGGACTTTGAGGAGAGATAGGAGCTGTTGGGAGTGGTGGTTACATGAAGTAGTGTAGAGATTCAGGACAAGTTGGGTAAGGGCTAAGGATTGAAGGTTCTGGAAGTCCAGGAGAGACTGGTGGAAGGAGGAATTGCAACCAGAGATGGGAACTTTTGAGGTAAGTCCTTTAGGGGTAATTCCAAAGGTTAAGCAGGACCAGAGGAAAAGTATGTGGGATTGCAGTTTGGCTAAGGTGAATGCATGTTTCCGGAATGAATGTAAATAATGTGGTATAGGATTAGGGTACATAGTGGGTAACTGGTGGGTAGGGAAATTAAATAACTAAAGTAAAAATAGTAATCATAAGAAGGAATAAAACACGGAGGGAAGGACGAGAAAGAAAGCAATTGTGTTGGTAATGTTCAATACCAAAGGAAGACCACTAAATAAGAAAAATACGGAAAAAGTTGACCAGACCAAGCAAGTATGTCCAGATCAGGGGAAAAGAACACATTTTGCTAAAAAAGAGAGATCGCGCGTGCCGCGGAAATGTCCCAAAAAAAAATTTTACTGTGGCAGAGAAAGATAGCCAGGGGCACAAAAATATCGCCAGCAACACGAAATCGATGGAAATGGATGATACTGGTAGATGTGGAAGAGATTGTTGGCAGTGATTGTTGGCTGGAAATCGGCAAATAACGAACGTTAAAACTATGGAATGTTAAATAAATAAATCAATAAACAAAAAAAGAGATGTGGACTATAAACGGAACAAGATAATTGGAGGAAGATGAAACTAGCACAGTTGGTGACGAAAATATTTATTTACGTATATATAAAACACTGAAGAAGAGAAAGTGTTAAGATGACAGATGTAAGTGATAGCTAACAAAAGGGACAAAACAATGAAGGATGTGGACCATATAGGTGATCTAAATGATTAATGGAAAATCTCATATAAAGATGTGAAACAAATACTAACAAAGAGATAGAGGGGCTGGCCAGTACTTACCTCAGCTCAGTACAGCCGATAGATACACAAAAAACAGAACCGAAAATTTACATTCCTAGCTTTCGGAACAAATGTTCCTTCATCAGGGAGGAGAGAGGGGAAAGAAAGGGAAGAAGGGAAAGTAGATTCAGCTACTCACAACCCAGGTTATGAAGCAACAGGGAAAGGTTCTGTTTTTTGTGTATCCATTGCCTGTATTGAGCTGAGGTAAGTACTGGCCAGCCCCTCTATCTCTTTGTTAGTATTTGTTTCACATCTTTATATGAGATTTTCCATTAATCATTTAGTATTAAAATCTTGTACAGTTCCAGCCCACAATAGCATTTATTTGCTAGGTGGGTGTGCTACTAATTTTCATACTAATATCATTCTGTGATATTCCCAGTTTTCCCAGGTAGACGAATTCACTAATAGATTCTATTTGCACCTGGTCAATTTCTGGTGACATTATTCACATGTATTTGGTTTAATTGATGTTCACTTCCAGTCAGATTTCTGTTGCTGCTGCCGCCAGTGCCCTATATGTCTCTTCAGCAGCTAGTTCTGTTCTTGCAATAATATCCACACCATCTGCATAGGCCAGTGCCTGCACCATTCTACTGTATAGTGTGCCTGTTGTGTTGACTTGAGCTGTCCTTGTTACCTTCTCTAGGACTATGCTAAGAAGCATACATGGGAGTGCATCCTCTTGCCTCAGTCCAGTTTGTTTCAAATCTTGGTGTTAAATTTTCTTGTATCTGTAGTTCACATTCTATTTTTCCCATAGTCAAACATATGAGATGTATTAAATGTTGCGGTATGCCCAGGCCATTTGTGGCTTCAATAACCTTATTTCTTTTTATGGTGTCATATGTTACTTTCTTTACTCCATTACCTTGTTTTTCCAATATGTGTCTCAGGGTGGATATATGATAAATAGTTGATTTGCCAGGTGTAAAGCCTGCCTGATTTCCCCCAGTTGCCTTTTCTGTAAAGGGTTTTACATAGACACAAAGCAGAGGGGAATGTTTGATATATGGTGTTCAATAATGTAATTTCCCTCTAGTTTGCACATTCCAGGAAGTCCACTATGTCCCCTTTCTTATGAATAGCACACATTACATCATTATTCCAGTCATCTGGGATGACTCTTTGTATCCATGTATCTGAGATCAGGGTGTGCATTCATCTAACTAGATGCTCTCCACCACATGTAATAAGCTCAGCTGGCAGGTTATCATTGCCAGATGTCTTACTGTTGGCTTGTTCCTTTAGTGCTAAACAAATCTCTTGCTTTGAAGGCATCCCATTTTCCTCTTATTTTAGTTTTCAGTTAGTTCCCATGCTTCAGCATTCTTAGAATATAGTAATTCCTTAAAGTACTAAGACAATGTAACACTTCTTTCTGTCATGCTATTACTTCACTATTTTTTCTTCTTCATTGTTTTGTTTTTGGTTAAAATTTGTTTCTAAAGTTATTGATTGACCTTCCTGTAGAATTTCCTGCTTTCATTGGTATTATTCAGGGATCAGTGTCCTGCAACTGCCTTTTGAAAAAGCTTCACTTGTTTGCTTTCAGAATCTGCTCTTCTGCATGCTTTTTTTCCCATATTCATCTACGAGCATTCTTGTTCTTCTGGCCTGCATTTTTTATTTGCTTCATTCTTCCAGAATGAGATTTTCACTCTGCAGCGGAGTGTGCACTGGTATGAAACTTCCTGGCAGATTATCCCCCTCACGGGGGTAGTTCGCGCCTGCGTCCGGAGACGGACGGTTCCACGACCTATCATCGTGGTCCTTTTGGTTTTTTCACTTCTCGTTTCTTCCTTCCTTTTGTTGGTTCCTTTCTTTGCTCTTCTCCACCTCACTGTCTTCCTTACTCTTTCCCTTGCCTTCTCCTTGCCTTCTCATTGCCTTTTTCTCCTTGCCTTCTCATTGCCTTTTTCTCCTCGCCTTCTCATTGCCTTCTTCTCCTTGCCTTCTCTGGTCTCCGCCTCGGCGTTTGAGACAGTCTGTCCTCTTTCTCCCTCTCTCTCTTCTTTTTCCTCTTCTTCCTTCCTCCCTGTGCGTGTCTGAAGGCCGACCCACGCGTTCGCACGCGTAGCCGGTGACGGGGTAACGCGTAAGTCCCCGCCCTGGGTAGACATGTAAGGCACGCGCGTACCCCCTGGTAAAGGCCAGGCCCGGGGAGGGGTGATTGCCTGAGCTGATACCTTCTGACCATGCCGATTGGTCCCTCCGTCTGTTTCTCGGGAGGTGTGACCTGAGGTGTAAACATTCACCTAAGGCGGGAGTGCCCTCTGAGAGGGTCCCCACAAGGAAGGAGCGCGCCATCGGAGACGCTGGCAATCATGGGGGATTCCTCCGCAATGGATTCTACTCCATCTCTTTCGACTTCGACCCAAAAACGGAAACGTGACCAGCCAACAGTGACAAAAGTACTACCGCCTGCCCCACAGTTCCTCGTAGTTTCTCGAACTGAGGACGGAAAGGATTTTTCCTCTGTCAACCCTTTCGTTATTCAGAAGGGCGTAGATGCCATAGCCGGATATGTCAAATCCTGTACCAGGTTGCGTAACGGCACCTTATTACTGGAAACTGAGAATGCCTTTCAGGCACAAAAACTGCTTCGGGCCACCCTCTTGTACACGTTCCCTGTCCGGGTGGAGGCCCACCGAACTTTGAATTCGTCTCGTGGTGTGGTCTATACTGACTCCCTCGACGGATTGACTGACGAGGAGCTTCAATCATTCCTCGCTGAGCAGGGCGTGACGGCTGTCCATAGGGTCATGAAAAAGGTCAACAATGACCTTGTACCGACCCGGACAATTTTCTTGACCTTCGATAGTGTTAAGCTGCCATCGCGCATCAAGGCGGGCTACGAGGTTATTTCTGTTCGCCCCTATATCCCGACACCTACGCGCTGCTACCAGTGTCAGCGTTTCAATCACACTCGACAGTCTTGTTCCAATGCGGCTAAATGTGTCACCTGTGGCAGGGATGCCCATGAGGGTGACTGTCCACCTCCGTCTCCTCGTTGTGTGAACTGTCAGGGTGACCATGCAGCATCCTCCCGCGACTGTCCTGTCTATAAGGAAGAACGCTGTATCCAGGAAATTCGGGTCAAAGAGAAAGTGTCCACCTCGGCTGCTCGCAAGCTATTGGCTAGTAGGAAGCCCACGCTGCTCCCAGCGGGGAAATACAGTACTGTCCTCGCCTCTCCTCGGACTACCCGGGAGGTAGCAACCCAGACATGCGATCTGACCTTCAGCACCACGGTCGTCCGTTCGGCCATTGCTAAGATCGCGCGGTCGACGTCTCCTCTTCCTCCCATCACCCCACAGACACGAGCACCTTCTTCAGCTTCTGCTAAAACGAAGACACCGAAGTCAGATGCACGGGCCTTCAAGAAGGAACCATCCCGTGCAGACTTCCTCCGTACCTCGACCTCACAGCCTTCGACCGGTACTTCCACTACACGTCCTTCCAAAAAGGCGCATAGGAAGCACAGTTCTCCTTCCCCGCCACGGCGCATTTCTTCTCTTGCGCCACCCAGCGGCTGCCGCCCCAGGCCGTCATCCGTTTCGCCTGGCCGCACCGCTGGTCGCCGTACATCTGGCCGTTCACTGGCGGAGGAAGCTCCCCCTCCCGGCCATCCTCCCGAGATGGCCGATGACCCTATAGACCCAATGGACGATGACTGTCCGCCTACTGATAGCGGCGGCAGTGCTCGCTCGAAGCCAGGCCCTAAGCGGCCTTCGAGGTGACCACTTCTCTCATCTTTCTTTTCTTACGATGGCACTTATTCACTGGAATATTCGCAGCATTCGCTCCAACCGAGAGGACTTGAAGTTGCTGCTCCGCTTGCACCGTCCGCTTGTCGTAGCCCTCCAGGAAACGAAGCTACGCCCATGCGATCAAATTGCCTTGGCACACTACACCTCTGTGCGTTTTGACCTACCCCCTGTGGTAGGTATCCCAGCTCATGGAGGGGTTATGTTGCTGGTCCGGGATGATATTTACTACGATCCCATCACGTTGCACACCGGCCTGCAGGCAGTTGCCATCCGCATTACTCTCCCCACTTTTATGTTTTCCTTTTGTACCGTTTACACTCCATCGTCATCTGCCGTTACCAGGGCAGACGTGATGCAACTTATTGCTCAGCTACCTGCACCATTTTTGTTAACTGGAGACTTCAATGCCCACCATCCCCTTTGGGGCTCTCCAGCATCCTGCCCGAGGGGCTCCTTGTTAGCAGACCTTTTCAACCAGCTCGATCTTGTCTGCCTCAATACTGGCGCCCCTACTTTTCTTTCGGACACATCTCACACCTATTCCCATTTAGACCTCTCTATATGTACTCCCCAACTTGCACGCCGGTTTGAGTGGTATGCACTTTCTGATACATATTCGAGCGACCACTTCCCGTGTGTTATCCATCTCCTGCAGCATACCCCCTCTCCGTGCTTCTCTAATTGGACAATCTCCAAGGCAGACTGGGGGCTCTTCTCTTCCAGGGCGACCTTTCAGGATCAAACCTTTACAAGCTGCGATCGTCAGGTCGCACACCTCACGGAAGTCATTCTCGCTGCTGCTGAATATTCCATCCCTCACCCTACTTCTTCTCCACGTCGCGTACCGGTCCCCTGGTGGACCGCAGCATGTAGAGATGCTTTACGTGCTCGTCGACGTGCTTTACGCACCTTTAAGCGCCACCCTACAGTGGCGAATTGTATTAATTATAAACGATTACGTGCTCAGTGTCGTCGTATTATTAAAGAAAGCAAGAAAGCCAGCTGGGCTGCTTTCACAAGCACCTTCAACAGTTCTACCCCTTCTTCTGTTGTCTGGGGTAGCCTGCGCCGGCTATCTGGCACTAAGGTCCACTCCCCAGTTTCTGGCTTGAAGGTCGCGAATGAAGTCCTTGTGGCCCCTGAGGCTGTCTCCAATGCCTTCGGCCGCTTTTTCGCCGAGGTTTCGAGCTCCGCTCATTATCACCCTGCCTTCCTCCCCCGCAAACAGGCAGAGGAGGCTAGGCCACCTGACTTCCGCTCCTCGAATTGTGAAAGTTATAATGCCCCATTCACCATGCGGGAACTCGAAACCGCACTTGGCCGATCACGGTCCTCCGCTCCAGGGCCTGATTCTATTCATATTCAGATGCTGAAGAACCTTTCTCCTGCGGGTAAAGGTTTTCTTCTTCGTACATACAATCGCATCTGGATTGAGGGACATGTTCCCGCATGCTGGCGCGAGTCTATTGTTGTCCCGATTCCTAAGCCGGGGAAGGACAAGCACTTGCCTTCCAGTTATCGACCTATCTCGCTTACCAGCTGTGTCTGTAAAGTGATGGAGCGAATGGTTAACTCTCGATTGGTTTGGCTGCTCGAGTCTCGACGCCTACTTACCAATGTACAATGTGGATTTCGAAGGCGCCGCTCTGCTGTTGACCATCTGGTTACCTTGTCGACCTTCATTATGAATAACTTCTTGTGGAAGCGCCCGACCGCGGCTGTGTTCTTTGATTTGGAGAAGGCTTACGACACCTGTTGGAGGGCGGGCATTCTCCGCACCATGCATACATGGGGCTTTCGCGGTCGCCTCCCTCTTTTTATTCATTCCTTTTTAATGGATCGACAGTTTCGGGTACGTGTGGGTTCTGTCCTGTCCGACACCTTTCGCTAGGAGAATGGGGTGCCACAGGGCTCAGTTTTGAGCGTCGCTCTCTTCGCCATCGCGATCAATCCAATAATGGATTGCCTCCCAGCTGATGTATCAGGCTCCCTTTTCGTGGACGATTTTACCATCTATTGCAGCGCGCAGTGTGCACGTGCCCTGGAGCGCTGTCTTCAGCGTTCTCTTGACCGTCTTTACTCCTGGAGTGTCGCCAATGGCTTCCGTTTTTCTGCCGAGAAGACGGTCTGTATTAACTTCTGGCGCTACAAAGAGTTTCTCCCACCGTCCTTACGACTCGGTCCCGTTGCTCTCCCACTCGTGGAGACAATCAAATTTTTAGGCCTTACCTTTGACAGGAAACTTAGCTGGTCTCCACATGTATCATATTTGGCCGCCCGTTGTACCCGTTCTTTAAATGTCCTCCGTGTTCTCAGTGGTATGTCGTGGGGAGCGGATCGAACTGTCCTACTTCGTCTATATCGGTCGATCGTCCGCTCCAAGCTGGATTATGGGAGCTTCGTATACTCCTCTGCGCGGCCATCCATCTTACGCCGCCTCAACTCCATACAACATCGGGGTTTACGACTTGCGATCGGAGCATTTTATACCAGTCCCGTAGAGAGTCTTCATGCTGACGCTGGCGAATTGCCACTCACCTACCGGCGCGATATACTGCTTTGTCGGTATGCCTGTCGGCTACTGTCAATGCCCGACCATCCGTCTTATCGTTCCTTTTTTGACGACTCTCTTGACCTTCAATACGGGTTGTATGTCTCTGCCTTGCTACCCCCTGGAGTTCGCTTTCGTCGCCTCCTTCAACACCTTCATTTTTCACTCCCTGCAACCTTTCGAGTGGGCGAGAGCCGCACGCCACCTTGGCTCCAGGCTCAGGTCCGCGTTCACCTCGACCTCAGCTCGCTCCCAAAAGAGGTCACCCCCGGTTCGGTCTACCACTCCCGTTTTTTGGAACTTCGTTCGAAGTTCAACAACATGACTTTCATTTATACAGATGGCTCTAAGACCAATGACGGGGTCGGGTGTTCCTTTATTGTCGGGGCACAAAGTTTCCAATACCGGCTCCATGGCCATTGTTCGGTCTTCACAGCTGAGCTCTTTGCCCTCTACCAGGCTGTTCTTTACATCTGCCGCCACCGACATTCTGCTTATGTCATCTGCTCAGATTCCCTGAGCGCCATCCAGAGCCTCAGTGATCCGTACCCGGTTCACCCTTTCGTACACCGGATCCAACGCTCTCTTCAGCAGCTGGTGGACGTTGGTACGCCGGTTAGCTTTATGTGGGTTCCTGGCCATGTCGGTATCCCTGGGAACGAAGCTGCAGATGCCGCGGCCAAGGCTGCGGTCCTCCAGCCTCGGACAGCTTCTTGTTGTGTCCCTTCGTCCGACTTTAGCAGGGTCATTTGTCGGCGCGTTGTGTCGCTGTGGCATGCCGATTGGGCTGCACTTACCGACAACAAGCTTCGGGCCTTAAAACCTCTTCCCGTGGCTTGGACGTCCTCCTCACGCCCTTCTCGGCGGGAGGAGGTCGTTTTAGCAAGGTTAAGAATTGGACACTGCCGGTTCAGCCATCGCCATCTGCTGACGGCTGCGCCGGCGCCGTTCTGCCCATGTGGGCACTTGCTGACGGTTAGACACATTTTAATGTCCTGTCCTGATCTTAACACACTGCGCCTCGATCTTAACCTGCCTAATACTTTCGATGCCATTTTAGCGGATGACCCACGAGCAGCTGCTCGTGTTCTTTGTTTTATCAATTTGACACACCTCGCTAAGGACATTTGATGATGTTTTTTAATCCTATGCCTGTCAGTCTGTCTTTTATTGTGTTTTCCCTTTTAGTTGTTGTTGTCAACTTGTGCCTCGCGGTGCATTCTTAGAGTAGTCAGGGCGCTAATGACCATTGAAGTTGTGCGCCCGAAAACCACAAAAAAAAAAAAAAAAAAAAAATTCCTGGCAGATTAAAACTGTGTGCCAGACTGAGATTCAAACTTGTGCTTTTGCTTCATTCTTTGTTCTTGTTGCCTTCTCATACTCTTAATCATACTAATCACTTCCTCTGCAGCAACATATATTTCATTTCTGACATTATTCCACAGGTAATTTATGTTAAGGATATAGTTTTGAAGGATTCCTGTCAGTCAATTTTCCAAATTGATAGCTAAGTGTTAAGTCTCCCTTGGGTCCTTAAGATCTGAGATGATGTACTTAGTCTTTCCCTTTTAACTTTAGTTGCATTCAAAATTCTCTCTCTAATTTTTACTATGAGGAGATAATGACCAGAGTCCATATTAGCACCTCTGAAATTACAGCTGTCCAGCACATTAGAGCCATGCCTGGACTATGATCAATTTGGTTTGTAGTATTGGTGTGTGGTGACACCCAGGTAATTATAAGGATATTCTTATGATGGAACCACATGCTAGAAACTGTCATGTTCAGTAATGCTGCAAAATTTCATGCAGAGTTAAGTGTCATTACTCTCTTTATGAAGGCTGTATTTAGCAATGGTAGGGAAGCATCCATATTGCCTGTCATTTTTATATCTTTCTTTGGACATTGTCAGAAACGTGCATTTAGGAGACTGGCATTAAAGAACTTCCTCTTTATTCACTTACAACATATCCTTGGACTTATTGTTTTAAATCCTATCACTGGGTATGCAGTGCTTTGATTAACTATAAATCCCACCCGAAATGTGTTCACTATTGTTGCTCCTGCAGTAAATAGTACATTGTTGTTTCTGAATGATACCTGTCCAGTTCATCTTCTCTTGCAAGGCCATGTTGTTTGTATATTTTCACTATCCCAATCAGGCTTCCAAGGGCTCCAATTCTATATAATGTCTGTACATTCCATGATCCATTTCTCATATTCCTTGTTACCTTGTCATGTCTTTGCCTCAGTGTCCATGTGGCTGTATTTCCTTGAGCTTTTGCAAAAAGAATTTTTTTCAAGTATGGATTATTAGCCCATAGCCCAACTTCCTATTCTTCAGAGGACCACTTCTCCCCCTCCTGTCTGTGTTGACTGTGTTTACGATAGGGGTTGGGTGCCAATCTTCCAGAGGCTTGCTACGGTTCCTGAATTGAGTAGGGGAGGTTAAGTGGCCTCCACTTGCTTAGTCATATTTTACACATAACTACCCTGTTGAACCATAGAGGCAGCATTATGTCCCAGGGAATATTTTTGTGGCATTCCCTGGGTGACCTCATTCTGGAAGGCATACTCAATCAACACAAGCTGTAGTTCCACCACAGTTTGTCGCCTGTCGTCTTCTACCAGTTTGCCCAGCCTATGACTTTAGACGTGTATAGTGAGGGGTAGATGCCAAACCCAATGACATCTGGATGTGGTTTCACCTTGATTTTGCCATGTGTTAGACACTCAGCACAACACTCCTCTAATACCGTACAAATTGTGCTGTTTACTGAAATACTCATTCCGAGCCTGCGGACCATCAGATCTGCCCTCAGTCAAACACAGATATATTGTGCACCTTCTCCATTCTGCACACAGACAGCATGCTCACTGATACTATGTTGAGTGCTTAGAACCCCAGTTGTTTTTTGCACCCTAAGGCAAAACAAAACCAAACTGATACTACATGCTCCGTGCATGTATCTGACTAGCTGTCATTCCTTGCCATGTGACACTGCTATCGCATGGACAGGTTTATATAATAGGTCGGTTGTCATAATGTTGTGGCTGATCAGTGTACATACACGTCTGTTTCGGACACCATGCATCCGGGGGCTAAGCACAGTTATTAGCATGTGGCATATAAATTAAGTCACTGGATCACTCGTTACACTGTCCCATACTTTGCTAATCTTTCTAGTTTTCCCAGAAGATTTCTGGATTTTGGGGTAGGCTTCTGGTTTTCTGGATGGACATTGTTTTTTTCCGGATTTTCAACTCCCGGGCTTGTTCCCACCCTCTGCATTCTCATCGCATTTCAGTTCTGACTTGTTATAATAGCTGCTATTCTGAGATGCGAGTGTTTGAAATTCAGCTGAAAGTCAACCGATAATATTAATGATAATCCCTTCTTACAGAATATTGCTGCACTTTTGTCATTAACTCTGTGTGTTTGAAACACTGCCGGCGAAAGCCAATCGAATATTCTATTGATAATCACATCTCACTGATTATTGCTGCATACTCTTTGTGCTTCGACTGCATGTTAGCAGGAAAGCTTTTTGTTTATGCTTGCGGTATGTTTTAGTATTCGTGCAACTTTGTGATGAATTTTTGTGCAATTTAGTGTGCAATTATGTGATCGCGGAAAGGTGAAACATTCGCATTCTGTTCCATGTCTTTGTGTGATATAAACATTGCTTACGAGGAAGAACTGAAGTAATAAATCATATTAAATCTGTTAAACATGCCTCCAATAAGAAAATGAAGGGTAGCAGTGGGAAAATTGATTCGTTTTTTATCACTCCTGGAGTTGACCTTGATGTAATAAGATCAGAATGTTTGTTAACTTCATTTTTAATTGACTGGCTGCTGCTGCTGACCATGCTGGTGCCCTTTTTAAGAAAATTTTCTCTGGTTCAAAAATTGCAATAAGATATGGTTGTGGCCGTATAAAGACTTGACATATTTAGAAAGAAATGGCTACAGATTGAAGAAATGAACTCATTAGTTGCATGCAATGTGGACCATTTACTTTGGCTAGAGATGGGAGCAATGACAGTAATGCTAAGCTTTATCCCTTAGTAGTCGCGCCGGCCGGAGTGGCAGAGCGGCTCTAGGCACTACAGTCTGGAACCGTGCGACCGCTACGGTCGCAGGTTCGAATTCTGCCTCGGGCATGGATGTGTTTGATGTCCTTAGGTTAGTTAGGTTTAAGTAGTTCTAAGTTCTTGGGGACTGATGACCACACATGTTAAGTCCCATAGTGCTCAGAGCCATTTGAACCATTAGTCATCGCCCGTTTTGAGGAAAGCAGGAAAACAGTTACTTCGGTGCTGCCTGTCCCAGCCTTGGTGGTTGATTCAACGGGAAATAATATTGGGAATTTGTTATTTTCACAGTTCAAGTATTACAAAATACCAACTGAAAATTGTTCAGCACTCTGTTCAGACAATGCTCCAGTCATGATTGGAAAGAAAATGGGATTGCTGCTGTTTTAAGGGAATCACAGCCATATGTCTTTGTGCTGGGTTGCTCATGTCATTTGATTAACTTGGCTGCTGAGGTAGGTGCAAGCAATTTGGCTGTTAAGATTGATGAAATTTTAGTCAACATTTTCCATTATTTAGAAAAGAGTTGCAAGAGGAAGGAACGCCTTAAGAAATTCCAAGAGCTTCACGACAAGAAGATATTAAAACATGTTTGCACAAAATGACCATCTGTAGGGTAGTGCCCACAGAGACTGTTGGAACAGTGGGATCCATTAGTTGGGTTCTTTAAAGATGAGGTGCGTGCTAGTGCTCAGTGTGCATCAAGCAGCTTATCATCGTTTACACTCCCAAAAACTGAGCTCAGTGGTTCTAGAGACCATGGAAAGAGGAAGGCTATCGAGTCCTCAGAAGTGGTTGCCCCCAAGAGATTTCTATCTGCCTCAAACTCTGACACTCCTGTGTTGAAGAACAGTGACACTGTTCAAACCTGTTTGTTTCTCTCTTCGGGCTTAAACAAGTTGCACTGTGCTTTCCTGTGTGCTGTCATTTCTGTATTTGAGAATCTCATTTCTGCACTTCAGAGTGCTTCCCCTCAAATACATAAACTGTTAGAAAATCTGGGATCTATTTCTGTTTTGAAAACAAGAAGCAATGGTCCATGATAAATGAATGTTTTCCTTCAGAATTTCTGAAGAAAGCTAAGAAAGCTATTCATCTTCTTCTGTCCTCTGCAACCTGCAAATTTTGTAAATGAGTGTAAATAAATGTTCAGTTCAGCTGTTTTGACAGGATTGTTCATATTGTGGCTTGCAAAATCAAGTGCAGAAAAGCTCATTTTTGTGTAGTGTGTGAACTGTTCCCAATGTTATGTGACAACAAATGAACGCTCATCAGCAAGCAACTTGAATAAGTACCTAACTCCAGAGTTCGAAAATAGTGATCTTATATGTGTTGATATTATTTGTAATCTCCTTCTGTGTAGTCTTTTCTCACTATGTTTGAACACCTTGTGACGCATGGTGTACGTTGTACATACGAACAACGATAATGAAATGTGAAATTACTAATATTTATAATTAACACAGTTTTCAGGCAAACTAGCTAGATCATTTTACTCCTCATAGCCAAAGGAATGTAATAGATAATAAAGTTAAGTTGGTTAAGCTATGGGTCAGTATTTGAGATATTTAGGTACTGTGCACTTGTTACACAAATGACTATTGAAGCTATAACTTGAGTAAATAAATATTTTCTATTTTGGGGGGGAGGGGGGAGGAACATAACAGCTGGAAGGAATCCACATGCTTTGTTACAACATCAGTGACTATGTTTCTTGATCAGACGGTATAGCTGACAATGTGAATGGAAACATGTACCCTATATTCAGTGTGTAGACAGTCATCGCCAGCTGCAAGCACTATGCACTTCCTGAGAAAGATGTTGTCCTGTAACATTACTATAGTCAGCTAATATGTCAGTGACTATACAAGTTTCAGTTTTCTTCAGAAGGCAGAATTTTACTTACTTTTGCTAGGTGCGTAGACTTGCTGATGCCATCTTGTAGAGTGTATCTGTGTGTTCAGACCAATTAGGATTTCATCTAAAATCAAGTATAGCTTAAAGTTGTGAGGGTATGTAGCAGAGATGAGCTGTGATGCCCTAGCATGCAATATGTACTCAATTCTTTTTCATAGTTGTCTTTTACTTCCATATACGTAACAAAATTTTATTTTAAACAATGGAAAGTCCAGGACAGAGTAACAATAACATGAAAAGTATATATTGCTATCACCACATAGAGGAGGGGTTGAGTTGCAGACAGCCGAAATGAAAGAGAACATCAGAAATATTTTCAGCTTTCAGACTGTCATTCTTCAGAAGCAGAACTCTTCATACATTCAAAAAACTACAGTTCCCGCACTTCGCACTGTCATGAGAACTAAGACCCTAGTGCCCAGTGACAGAGCCCATGTATGTGCATGTTGCTGCTGTTCTTGTTGTTTGAATGTGCGAAAGTTCTATTTCTGAAGCTGAAAATATTTCTAGTGTTCTTTCTCATTGTGGCTATCTGCAGCTCATTGCCTCCTCCATGTACTAAGTAATAATCTATCTGTTCTGTATTGGTAAAATTTTATTTAACTAATTTAAACACTAATGTATGCTATGTATGTTGATTTTTGAACAGTTATGTTGGTAGGATGATAGGCATCAGTCAAGACATCCTGCTTACATTTTGCTCCATTTACATGAACCTACCAAGATGGCACACTGACTAGCACACTGGATTTCCTTTTGGGAGGATGACAAACCCACGTCCAACCATCCAGACCTAGACTTTCTGCAGTTTCCCTAAATCACTCCAGGCAAATGGCAGGATGGTTCATTTCAAAGGGCATGGCTAATTCCCTTCCCAATCCTCGACAAAATCAGAGCTTGTGTTCCGCCCCCAATGACCTAGACGTCAAAGGGATGTTTAACCTTATCTTCCTTCCTTCTTCCATTTACATGAGAAGGAAAAAATTCCTTCATAAAGTTGTTAACTGTCATCCTGTGTGTTGTGTACTTTACTAATTAGTTGAGCCTTACAGCTCTTTTTTACTGCTGGATGATGTTTTTCCCCTGTCATCTTTGTTATCCTCCCATTGCATGCTTGTACGTATGCACACGCGCGACCCAAATCTGGACATAACACTGTTAAATACTTGTAGTGTCTCAGAAGTGTGATTCTCGTCTATTCCCAGATTTGATGTAGCAAATTTCATCTTCATTCTGAAGAAATGTGTGTTTTTTAGATCCAACATCAAAGCATGGGGCTTTTATTAGTGTTGTTCTGTCAGCTGGAAGCATAGCATCTATTGAAAAAGTTCAGTACTTTTGTGTGTGTGTGTGTGTGTGTGTGTGTGTGTGTGTGTGTGAGTGTGTGTGTGTGTGTGTGTGTGTGTGTGTGTGTGTGTTCTCACCAGTTCTGTGGTATGCTGGATACTGAATTCTTTGTGTTGGTATTGTTCTGACTTTCAGATTTTTCAGTGAATTTCTGTTTGAGGAGTTGTGCCATATCAGTGGGTTCTGTAGGTCTTTTATTTCAGCTAGACACTGTCCACCTGACTTTGATGTCTCACTACAGTATCTTAATTTAAATTCAGTGTGATGAAATGCTAACGGAGACACCTTCCATTTTAAAGTCAGTGTTGCATATTATCTCAGAGTGCCATCCCTTCCCTTTGTCTGTTTTACGTTCAGTGCTAGGTATTAATTTGTTGTGAAAATATGCAATAAGTCTTCACAGCCACTGCCATAAGTGTATTGCTTCCTTCATTTTTTTGATTTAGTGTTTCTCCAAGCATTAGCAAATCTGCAACGGCAGTCCTTTGCTCTCCATAACCGTCTCCTTAATTCATACTCAGATTTTGCCAGTGTACTCTTATTTTCCTGATTTTCATTAGTATAAAGGCATGCTCACATGTAGTAAAATATTGCACACACTCACACTCTGTAAATAGTAACACACTTTAAGCCATAAAGTTCCATTGCGAGAATTGTTTGTAACACAATAGTGTATTATTGTAATGAGTGAGTAGTGTTAGATGTAAATGTGTACTCATTTAGAGCCAATAAAGAAGCTTCCTAATAGAGTGGGGAAAATAAATGTAACTGATAAACAGTAGGTCAGAAATGTTAAATATGATCAAGTTTAATCTCTCCTTACTGATGTGCTAAGTGCTTGGTCAACTAAAGTAATTTCACAGTTAATGAAAACTAATTGTACGTGACTCTACCAATGATTCCTTAAGACTGAACAGAGATGTGTTGTAAATGCCAAATGCAATAATTACCAGAAGAATTTCATTTCCAATTTATTATTTTCAATTAGTGAATTTCCAGTTCATTATTTTCAATTAGTGAATTTCCAGTTTATTATTTTCAATTGGTGAATAAGCTGGTCTTAAAGAGATGTTTTATTTCAACCCACAGAACTGTGACAATAAAGTTAGATTCTTAGTGTTCTTCTGTGGAGGTATTTCATACCCAGGCCATAGTTGCAAAGGAATTAAATAAGACTTCTCATGCTTTTAAGTGTAACTCACTCTTGGGGTTTAGTGTTACTACGAATGGAAAGAAACAAATGTGGAGCATACACACAAGGAACAACACTCCTCATGGTGGCATGAGATCAGCAGAACTGGAAAGAGTCAAAAACTGCCAAAAGTTTTACTACTATCCTCAGCCCTACATGCAATGCTGTGGCACTATTGCCACTTTTGCACAATAGCAGACAACCGAATAAACTCTGTTCTGTCTGCTAACAAAGACTGGAATGGTTGGTAACAAAGGAAAGTTATTGACCCTCCCACCTTCAACCATCACCTCACTATCTTTACAAGAAGTGTTCAAGTAATACTTAACCAAGGCTCTGCAATCATCTGTGAAGTGCATTGCAGATGGCACTGTTGAATGGTGCCACATGGTAGTTTCTTCTCATTCCAATGTGTGTGCTGTAATTAGTCTAATTCCTTCTTCACAGACCATGTGAGAGTGATATGTAGGAGAAATATCTTTAAATTCTTCACTTAGTTCAGGTTCTTGAAACTTTGTAAGCAGGCTTTTGTGGGACAATCAGTGCCTGATCATAAGTGTCTGCCAGTTCAGGTTTTTTAACATGTCTGTGCAGCACTCCTGTGAGTCAAACTAGCATCTGATCATTCGTGTTGTTCTTTTTCATACATGTTAAATGTCACCTGTTACTGCTGTTTGGTATGTCTGCCAAACACTTGATCAGTATTCGAATGACTGGACTCGCATTCAGGAGGATGATGGTTCAATCCTGCGTCCAGCCATCCTGATTTAGGTTTTCCGTGATTTCCCTAAATCGTTTCAGGCAAATGCCAGGATGGTTCCTTTGAAAGGGCACGACCAACTTCCTTCCCTAATCTGATGAGACTGATGACCTCGCTGTTTGGTCTCTTCCCCCAAACAACCCAACCCCCAATATTCGAATGTGGGATGTAAATGTGGTTTGCATTGTAGGCTAGCAGCATTTACTCAGTATCCTGCCAATGAACTGAAGTCTGCTGTGTGTCTCACCTACAACTGAGCCTATGTGATCATTCTATTTCATATCCTTTGTTAAACTCAAGTGTGTGTGTGTGTGTGTGTGTGTGTGTGTGTGTGTTGACTTACACCAGTTCTGAAACATTAATATTGTAGTCCTAAGCTACTACTTGTCTGTGTATTATAAAGTGGAAAATTTTAAATTACTGAACATACAAAACGAGTTTTATTAATCTGTGCACTAGTATGAACACGCATGAACATCTGATAAGATATTTGTGCAGCCATGTTCAAATAGTACTTCAGTGTAAATGGTTGCATCATCCGACAAAAGTGCAGGAGGGCAAGCATACAACTCTCCTGTTTTGCCAGGATGACTGAGAATCTGTGAAGCATCCTCGATGCTATTAAAACATTGTTAGAGTTCAGTCATTTTATTCATACGTTTACATCTTGGTGCTTTCCTCACCAGCCTCAGCTGAGCTCATTCAGCTGCTTCTGGCTTTGTGCTGAGACATTAGGTCAATTCAGCTTCTGCACACTGAGGCAGCTGCGTTGGTAGTCCATGTCACACAGATGGTGCCTGGCAAGCTGTGGCTGTTGGGACAGTGCATGTATTTTGTTTTACGCTGAGTTGTCAGACTGTACTCTACTCCACTCTGAAGTCTATAGTGACCCTCAATCACCCATCACTAATTTACCCAGTATCTGTAGTCGTGTGTTCGGTTGGTATCCTCCGTACTGCTCTGGTAGGTCTCAATACCCAGAGGTGCACAGGTGATGGATGGAAACAGGAGCCACAAGAGGCCCTCACTTCTGACATCTACGTTGAAGTTAGTGTGACCAGCACTTAGCAACATAGTGGTGCAGAAGGCAGAACATGGCAGGCAGTGAGCAATGTGAAGTTTACGAAGTGTGGGTCAGCATCTTGACAACACCCTGAGCTGGTTAATGGGAGGTGGTGGAACAAATCTTGGACATAGATTAACTACACTGTTCTAATCATTAAATCGAGTGCTAGTACTGTGAATGCTATCGATCCCAGTGATCAGCTCTCAGTGAGAACTGGAAAGGTGGAACATTTATAAGGGATGGGTGTGGTGGGTATGATGTTAGGTTCGGTTCGTAATGACGCACTTTATCCTGCTTATTCTTTGTCAGTGATATTTGTTTTGCACAATCCGTTGCAGGCTGTTAATTGCTGCATCTGGTTTTCACTGTGTGCTCTTGCATAGGAGATAATGTTTCTTGCATCATGTCTTATGTGCTAACAAAAATGTCTTTCTCTTATTTGAAGGTCCAGAATAGCTGCAATGTAACTACATTGCGGTTATTCTGGGCCTTCTTCATAACGATGTCGTTATGGGATTTTACTATGCTGTAGTCCCAAATGAACAAAAAAATATCTCTCTCTGCCCCCCCCCCCCCTTTTTTTTGTGTGTACTTGGAACTTGGCAGCTGGCAATGGTACTCAAATGCGTGTCCAGTTCTGATTCACTTGTGGCATTAATGGTTCACTTCTACTTCAGACTCTTGTCTTAACTCTGCATGACGTGTGGAAATGCGGAAATGGCAGATGATTTTTCAACAAAAAATTTTCGTTACTTTCCCTAAGAGAGCAGAAGGAGTCCAATACATAATGTTTACCAACAAGATGTATGGGATACTGTGCATGAAATAAAAACAGAAAATAGAAATAAACATTTGTTTCATATCATCTTCCCAAGCCTCAAACAGTGAAAATACACAACCACAGTATAATTTAACATTTTTTTCAATCTTTTGTACACTGTTACTTTTTAACAGAAGTTTCATCATTTCTCCTCTTGGTGAAATTGTTCAGCAAAATATTTGCACAGCAAAACAGTATGCAATTCATGACTGAATCAAGTGTGTGTGTATTTTTACAGTGAAACCCATAAAAAAGATTACTGGGAATGTTGTGGGATGCTACCTTCACAAGTACATTTCTCTAATTTGCCTGTTCTAAAAATAAAATTTCCTGGTCTTTCAGAATTTTCTGTAGAGTTAGACATATGTCTCTCTCTCACACACACACACACACACACACACACACACACACACACACACACACACACACTACTACATCATCTGCAGGATATGTCAACTCTCCTCTTTTACCATAATCAAATCATCACCCTGCTTCATTTCATCTGTAGTAAGGAATACCTTACAATATTCACAATGGTTGTTTTTTTTTTTTTTTTTTTTTTTTTTTTTTTTTTTTATATATATATATATATATATATATATATATATATATATATATATAGCTTGGTGTGAGCAGTAACCTGCTATGTAATGCAACAGTGGCCAAGTATTCTCATCTATTGTATCAACATCATTTTCATCTACTGCTACATTTAAAAATTCTGGTATTGATGTTTCTTTTAATCCCTGAATTTCAGTATGAGTAGAAAAAATATCAGTGGTCTTAATAACAACATCCCCAACTACTTTTGACCGATGCACAAGGAAAAACATAGACTGTACCCTTAGGTTTTGTTCAGTTTCAAAAACTTGCCTTAGAGAAACATGATAATTTCCCCCACATAGCAGGTGGCATTTGCCGAACCTGTCTTCTAAACTGTCTGTTTGTACTTTTCCTAACAGCAAATATGATCTGTTTTTCTCAGAAAGCCAGTAGATGTGTCTCTCGAGTAAGTTTTCTTTCATCACTACAATCTTCCCAAGAACATAACCATGAGATGAAACACTGTAAGAAATTCTTGTATGTGATGGGAATTACTAGTCACAGGTTCTTGGAAAGTATTTCTTAACCTCTGTTCCTTGAGTAATGTTTTTACATTTGCAATATCCCACCAACGATTTATTATTTTTATGAATGTTGCAGTACTTTCCCAGTTGCTAATTGCTTTCTTTGAACCAAATGTGTCCAAAGCAACAACTGTCGTATCATTGAAAATATGCAACACTAACTTGACATTTTGGCGCTCAATTGAGTTAGGAAATAGAGACTTCAAAGTTATGGAACTGCCATATTGCAGTAGTTCATCTTTTTCTATCAAGTGCAATGCTTTCAGTGCTCCAGCAGATGACAAACCTCCCTTCAAACTGTCACTGAAGTCAGGAAAACACAAGATCTGCTCCTTTTGGTTAAACCAGTTATTGCGGATACACTTAAAAATATGGACAGTGTCCACAAAATAATACAATGGGCGATTTGGAGAAGACTGTACAGGGTGATCTTACTTTATTTTCACATCTGGAGGAGTAGAAAACTTAGACACTGCTTTCTTATTGATTGCATTATTGTCTGCTACTATACCAACCACCTCAAATCCAACTGCTTCTAATTTAAGAATGACTGCTTTAATGTAAGAGAACAGAACATCACCTTGAATAGTAGGAACTGGCAGAATAGATACCACATCCTTGTAAGGTGATTCCATGCTCTGAACCAGAAAAACATAGGCACTGGCTGCACACAGAAGTTTATCAGTGTTAAAGGCACATCCTACAACATTTCCAGCTTTGTAATCAAGCTGAGACTTCAGATGAATTTCATCCATCAACAGGAGCACAGTTGTATCATCTGAGGATAAAGTACCTACTTTATTTGTGATATAGCTTATGAACTGATCACCCTGTTGCTCAATGACAGGATTTGTTGAGAGTTTACTACAAAGCCTTGAAAGGGTGTTAGGACTAGGCATAGAAAAACTATCAGTGTTCCTCAAAAATTTGTAACCATTGGGGCTAATAGAATGTACTAATGACCGCATTATCATAGAGTTAGTATCATACCTAAATTGAGTTGAACTTCTGCACTTCAAAAATGAAATCTGTTCCTTCACAAATGTAATTTTAGTTTCGTTTCCTGGCAACTTTTCTAATAAATTTTGCAGTAACTGGTCAATTAAAGACAAAATGTTATCTACAGAAGCCTCAGAACTATTATACAGAAGATAAATGTCCTTAAGCACATCACTTACCACCTGTATGTTGTTTACTTTCATGGGAAATTTCATGTTTCCAATACATTTCACTTCAGTATCATTATTGAAGACACTGAGTAATAAACCACTTCTTATAACTACATGGCAAAAAATTCTTGGGTAAGGATTATACTTTAGTAACACTAGGCTCACACTGTCAGATTTGTTTATCACTACCCAGTCACTGTGCTTTTCACATTCACTCAACTTTGTTTTCAGTTGTTCTAAACTATTGAACGATATCGCATCAATCATTTTCGCATGTGTGTCCACACTTTCTTGGATAGCAATTTGAAGAGCACGATTTTCTAAACGCCCCCTACGAATTTCTGGGTCCTCTCATACTGCAGCTTGATGACTCGACAAGTAAGATGGGCATCCAGGCAACTTCGATGGGATAGCATCTGAAAAATTAATAACTAAGTATGAAACGGATCTCACAGCATACAAGTGAAATAAAGATAGTTCTTATGCCACTGTACTTTACAAAGAGCGTGTTTCGTAACTCGCCTTCCAATCCGACGGTGCTGTCAATATTGTACCAGTTTTCGGGTCATACATGCTGGTACTGCATAAAATATCATCCTTTTTGAAATGCAGTTCACATATCTAAAACAAGCATACAGTCCTCTTTAAACATATAACGAAAATTAATGAGGTATGAGATTATAAAAACATTCTTCTGTTTACTGTATTTTGTTCAGCTGGACTACATTTCAAGTAACTATGACGCACTAACCAAACAAACACACTGATACTTACAACAGAGTACTTACTCGGTGTCCATTCTTGTCTGTGAACAGCTGATAACCATTTTCGTCTTAAATTCTCGTCGGATGGAAAATAAAATACACTGACTTTAGGTCCATTATCGTAATTGCCCCTGCAATTCGGCATACAACACCTTCGGGGCATGGTAACTGAGTATAGATCAGATAACCACTCACGATCAGCACAAAGTACAATATGGAAACGCTTCTAATCACGTGTGTCGGTACCTAGCTTCTCAGACCCCTACCCGTGACGTCGCAGGCTCCTTAGACTCACGATGTGAGGCCTTGTTCCTAGGTGGCGTTGCTCAGACTGCCTTTTCCCCCTGTCTATAGTCTTATACTTCATTTTACAACTATAATGCAGTAGTATATGTTTCTGTAGGAATTTCTTTACAGTGGCTGTATACCATGTAGTGACCCATCCATCATGAACTGTTGTATTTATGCAGTGCGTGGTAAAAGATTCTTTTACAGCCGAGCCACAGTTCTTTTAAAAGCTTGTGCCCAAATGTAAATATCATGAGTTACTCTTTATCATATTCTCGTACTGCAGATGTAAATTTTTGTAATCGTTGGGGGGTGGTGGTGGTGGTGGTGGTGGTGGTGGTGGTGGTGTCCCATACTCCGAGGAGCGTAGAGGGTGATGCGGGGAACCTGCACCGCTGTACTAGGCAAGGTCCTAGTAGAGGTGGTTTGATTTGGCATAAAGGTACTAGTGAAATTTCATTGTTAATCACAAAATAAAAAGTTTTTAAAAGTTGGGTGGTCTGTACATTGCGGCATTTTTACATCGGTTTGCATTCATGAGTAGGGTTCAGATTTGTTTATGATCAATGATTGTTATTCTTGACTGTTAGACTGTCAGTAATAGTAAGCGATATTATTGTGGAGTATGTTGCCAGCTGTCTGCAGAGAGCGAAGTGATATTGCGTAAACTTAATATCAAATCTTGGAGCTGCAAACATGGGGGATGTAGACACCAGCTGTTGTTGCATTTGGGCTGGCTTTGCTGTTGTGGAATGAAGAGAAAATATAAATGGGTGAAGGGATGGTATAAGAGGAGCAAAAGACTGACATGTGAAAGTGAGGATAAGTGAGCTAGTGAGGATAAATGAACTAAGTGATTATTGAAACTTTGAGAGTGGACACTAGCTCATTAGATGTACTGTTGCAAGTAGTTACACCTATAATTAAGAAAACTAAATCTTTTTTGTGAGATACTGTTTCTGCAACAAGGAAAGTTCTGCATATGTATTTAGTGGTGACATTGTGGTTACATATAAATCGGAAGGAGTTTCTTGTGTTACAAAAGGCTCCTGGTATTAAAAGTATCAAAGTTTTGGCTCCAGTGAATCATAGTGTCCAGTTCCATTCTTGTTGCAGTTTCTATAGTTACTCTGCATTATATTTAACTTCTGTACGAATTGTAGCTTCTCTGTTTCCAATGCATTTCCGTATGTATTTCGACATATGATTGTAGTGCTTGATTTTCTTCTGGTGATGGTTATAGCACTCATACAGTTTTATATGCTATAAGGCTGATAAACCCCTACAGATTTCCCATAAGTCTAAAAAGAATCTGCATACTGCAGATTCAGAAGTTATTCCACAATTCAGTTTATGCAACACAGTGAATAGTACAATATAAACAGTTTGACATTCGGACTGAGATGACAAAGATAATGTATTAGCCAGAGACTGTACAGTCAAACCAGTTTTTTTAACAAAAATCTAATTTCAGTATATTGGTCAATATATTGCCTATTCTTCAGTCACATCCACAGACATTTAGTAATACTGCACAATATTATTGATAAAAATTCATAACCCCCCCCCCCCCCCTACACACTCACACTCACACTCACACTCACACTCACACTCACTCTCTCTCTCTCTCTCTCTCTCTCTCTCTCTGAGCATCTATCAACCGGAGAAGCCGGTGTAAAAGAATATTGCCCTCAAGTTGTGGTTTTGTAATGTAACACACTTTATAACCCATGTCATATCTCTGAATATTATTGAAGAAAGATTGTTGATAGCAAAATTATTACTGAATGGATTAAACAGCTGCCATGTGTTTCCGTATGATGTATTCTTAAATGTTATCCCATTTTCCATGGTGGGGAGGAGGGGAGGGGGGGGGGGGAGAGCTTTATCGTCAGATGTGATAAAGACCATAGTTTTCTGTTTTGCTCCTTTCATGAACTACTTTTTTTTTTATCATTGCACTGCTGTGAAGATAAAATGAGAACAGTAACATAAAAGATTTAATAACAAAGAATTTACACCCAAAACACTGCATTGAATGTGGTAAAGGATAAGTTCCGTCACATTGTTTTACTTTAATGCCTAGTTCACCTACTGAACTTGTTGTTGTCAGATTCGGCTGTCAGATAATCAAAACTTCCATGTAAATTCAGTAGAGGTTGTCAAAACAGAAAAATCCCCCTGCGGGTCCGGGGTAAGAATAGGCCCGAGGTATTCCTGCCTGTCGTAAGAGGCGACTAAAAGGAGTTTCAACCGTTTCGGCCTTCTATGTGATGGTCCCCCTTGGGGTTTGACCTCCATTTTTCAAAATTCTACAGAAGTACGAGCCTTTTGGGGAAGGACACCTTACATGGTGTACCACTGGTCCTAAGTGCACTAAGACCTTGGCACTCAGCATTGCACCGGCGTTGTCACCATACCCATTATTCCTCAAATTGGGCCTAAACGCCTGATGGGTTGTCCAAGTTACGCCCATAGTGCATCTCCATCTGCACCAGCGATCATGATGGACTTTCCATGGCACCAGAAATCCAGCACGGTAGCCAGCCCGTTGTGGTGGGGTCATCATGTACCCTCTAGGTTGTAGCCCCCTGACAACACAGGGATCGTACTGCCGATACCTGAGCTGCACTCTCCCCACGTTGGCCATGGAGTAGATGCCCGTCTCCTTGGGGCATCAGGACTCCCGGCAATGGTCATCCTGCCAGGTGGCCCTTGCTGCGGCTGGGTGGCGCCCGTGGGGAGAGCCCCTGGTCGGAGTGGGTGGTATCGGGGCGGACGTTTCGCACATGAAACGTCAACACGTATCAGGTCGCTCTGCGGCCGAGTCTTCCAAAAGAAAAGGTACCGTTTCTAGTTCTGGTTCTCCTGCCCTTTCCCCCTTGGCCACTCCATGGGAGGAGGGACAGGCCCGCTGGCTTGGGGCGAAGTACTTCCCCCGCTATTTGGTCTGTTCTCGAACAGATGGGGGGACGTTCGCCACCTCCAAGCCCATGTTCTTTGTTCAGCACATTGAGGACGTCTTCGGGGAAATCGAGGCTCTCAGTAAGATGCGATCAGGGTCCGTTCTTATCAAGACCGCCTCTGCCACACAGTCGGCGGCACTCCAGGCGTGCGACCGCCTAGGGGACATCCCAGTATCCATTGTCCCACATCTGGCACTAAATAGGACGCAGGGGGTTATTTTTCATCGTGACCTCCTGCTACAATCTGATGAGGAGCTCAGGGCCAACCTGGAGCGCCGCGGTGTGCATTTCGTCCGGCGAGTCCAGCGCGGCCCCAAAGACCGTCGCATCGACACCGGGGCCTTTATCCTCGCCTTCGAGGGGGACGTTCTCCCGGAGAAGGTAAAGGTGATGTGCTACCGGTGCGACGTGCGACCTTACGTCCCGCCTCCTATGCGCTGTTTTAGGTGTTTGCGCTTTGGGCACATGTCGTCCCGGTGTGAGGCTGAGCCCCTTTGTGGCGACTGTGGACGTCCTCTTCGTGAGGAACATACTTGCACCCCACCACCTCGGTGCCCTAATTGTCCTGGCGTCCACTCGCCTAGATCCCCAGACTGCCCCGCCTATCAGAAGGAGAAAAAGATACAAGAAATCAAAACTTTGGATCGGCTCTCTTATTCTGAGGCCAGGAAGAAGTATGACCGCCTTCATCCCGTGTCACTGGCCACTTCGTTTGCCTCAGTTGTGTCCACTCCTTCCGCTGTATCCTCACCTCTATCCTGTCCCCCCTCCGCCTCCTCTGCCCATCAGGGGGCTCTGCCTCCGCCTCCCAAATCCCTCCCTTCCAAATCCTCCTCCCCCGCGGCCCCCACCCCCCCTGCCCCAGGGGCCACCCTTCCTCCTCCTCCTCCCCCCACGCCACCTGAGAAGCGATCCTCTTCTCAGGCGTCCATCGGGGAAGCGTTCCGGACCCCAGCTTCCGAGGTCCGGCGTTCCAAAACGGACCCCGCGCGTGAGGACCTTCTTCGGGTCCAGCCCACCATCCCTGTGCCTCCTCGGCCTTCCAAGAAGGCCTCCAAGAAGTAGTCTCTATCCCCCTCTCCACCCCGGCGCGTTTCATCTGACGCTTCATCCGTGAGTCGCTGCTCCCGGCCGTCCTCAGTTTCGCCAGGACGCTCTGCTGCCAGGCGTTCCGCCGGCCTTTTGTCGGCAAATGATGCGGCCCCTCCTACACAATCAGGGACAGCGGCCGCAGCTGGCGACGAGTCGATGGAACCGGATCTGCCTGCCGTCAGTTGTAGCGTTGTTGCCTCGCAACCTGGCCCTCCGCGGCCATCGAGGTGACCAGCTCTTCCCCGTCTCGTTCCCCCAACTTTTTGACTAGCAATGGCGTTGTTTCACTGGAATATAAGAGGTATTCGATCTAATCAGGAGGAATTTCAACTGCTCCTCCGCCTGCACTGTCCGCTCGTCCTTGGTCTCCAGGAAACCAAGTTGCGCCCGACTGACCGTATTGCCTTTTCCCACTATACCTCGGAGCGATATGACCTCACCCCTGTGGACGGTATCCCAGCTCATGGTGGGGTCATGTTGCTCGTTCGGGACGATGTCTATTACCATCCCATCCCATTGACCACCCCACTCCAAGCAATAGCTATCTGCATTACTCTTTCTGCTTTTACTTTTTCAGTTTGTACCGTCTACACTCCACCGTCATCTGCTGTTAGTCGGGCTGACATGATGCACCTGATCGATCAGCTTCCCCCGCCGTTCTTATTGTTTGGCGACTTCAATGCCCATCATCCCCTTTGGGGCTCTCCTGCATCCTGTCAAAGAGGCTCACTCTTGGCGGATGTCTTCAACCATCTCAATCTTGTCTGCCTCAATACCGGCACCCCGACTTTCCTCTCGGACTCTACTCATACCTACTCCCACTTGGACCTCTCGATCTGTTCTACCCCTCTTGCCCGTCGGTTCGAGTGGTATGTCCTTTCTGACACCTATTCGAGCGACCACTTCCCCTGTGTCGTTCGTCTCCTGCACCACACCCCATCCCCACGTCCTTCGCGCTGGAACATACTGAAAGCTGACTGGGGACTTTACTCCTCCCTGGCGACCTTTCCGGACCACGATTTTCCCAGTTGTGACAGTCAGGTCGAATACCTCACGGCTGTTATTATCCATGCTGCCGAACGTTCCATACCTCGTACTACTTCTTCTTCACGTCGCGTTTCCGTCCGCTGGTGGAACGAGGCTTGTAGGGACGCTATCCGTGCTCGACGACGTGCTTTACGCACCTTTCGCCGCCATCCTACGTTGGCGAATTGTATTGAATACAAACGACTCTGAGCGCAATGCCGTAGAGTCATCAAAGACAGCAAAAAAGCTTGCTGGGCCTCTTTCACGAGCTCCTTTACCAGTTTTACTCCCTCTTCCGTTGTTTGGGGTAGCCTGCGCCGGCTGTCGGGCATTAAGGCCCACTCCTCAGTACCTGGCCTGACCTCAGGTAATGAGGTCCTTGTTGATCCTGTGGCTGTCTCCAACGCCTTTGGCCGCTTTTTCGCGGAGGTTTCAAGCTCCGCCCATTACCATCCTGCCTTCCTTCCCAGGAAAGAGGCAGACGAGGCTCGGCGACCTTCCTTCCACTCGCTGAATCTGGAAACTTACAATGCCCCCTTTACTATGCGGGAACTCGAACGTGCGCTTGCACTGTCCCGGTCCTCTGCTCCGGGGCCAGATGCCATTCACGTTCAGATGCTGGCACACCTTTCTCCGGCGGGCAAAAGCTTCCTTCTTCGTACCTACAATCGCGTCTGGACCGAAGGTCAGGTCCCCATGCGTTGGCGTGACGCCGTTGTTGTTCCTATACCCAAACCCGGGAAGGATAGACACCTTCCTTCTAGTTACCGCCCCATTTCTCTTACAAGCTGTGTCTGTAAGGTGATGGAGCGCATGGTTAATGCTCGGTTAGTTTGGATTCTTGAATCTCGACGACTACTTACTAATGTCCAATGCGGCTTTCGTCGCCGCCGCTCCGCTGTTGACCACCTTGTGACCTTGTCGACATTCATCATGAACAACTTTTTGCGAAGGCGCCAAACGGTAGCCGTGTTCTTCGACTTGGAGAAGGCTTATGATACCTGTTGGAGAGGAGGTATCCTCCGCACTATGCACAAGTGGGGCCTACGTGGTCGTCTGCCCCTTTTTATTGATTCCTTTTTAACGGATCGAAAGTTTAGGGTACGTGTGGGTTCCGTATTGTCCGACGTCTTCCTCCAGGAGAACGGAGTGCCTCAGGGCTCCGTCTTGAGCGTAGCCCTTTTTGCCATCGCGATCAATCCAATTATGGATTGCATTCCACCTAATGTCTCAGGCTCTCTCTTTGTCGATGACTTCGCGATCTACTGCAGTGCCCAGAGAACATGCCTCCTGGAGCGCTGCCTTCAGCGTTGTCTAGACAGCCTCTACTCATGGAGCGTGGCAAATGGCTTCCGGTTCTCTGAAGAGAAGACGGTTTGTATCAACTTTTGGCGATATAAAGCGTTCCTTCCGCCATCCTTACATCTCGGTCCCGTTGTTCTCCCATTCGTGGACACAACTAAGTTTCTAGGGCTCACGTTGGACCGGAAACTGTGTTGGTCTCCACATGTCTCTTATTTGGTGGCCCGTTGTACACGTTCCCTTAGTGTCCTCAGAGTTCTTAGCGGTTCATCTTGGGGAGCGGATCGCACTGTCCTGCTTCGCTTGTATCGGTCCATAGTCCGATCGAAGCTGGATTATCGGAGCTTCGTCTACTCGTCCGCTCGGCCATCCCTCTTACGCCGGCTCAACTCCATCCACCATCGGGGGATACGTCTTGCGACCGGAGCCTTCTACACTAGTCCTGTCGAGAGTCTTTATGCTGAAGCTGCCGAGTTACCATTGACCTACCGGCGCGACATACTGCTGTGTCGGTATGCCTGCCGGCTGTTGTCTATGCCCGAACACCCCTCTTACAAGTCCTTCTTCGCCGATTCTCTCGACCGTCAGTACGGGTTGTATGTGTCTGCCCTGCTGCCCCCCGGAGTCTGCTTCCGTCGCCTGCTTCGACAATTGGATTTTGCCCTCCCTACCACCTTCAGAGAGGGTGAGAGCCCGACACCACCTTGGCTCCAGGCTCCGGTTCGTATTTATCTCGACCTCAGCTCACTCCCGAAGGAGGGTACTCCGGCTGCAGTGTATTGCTCACGGTTTGTCGAACTTCGTGCTCGCCTTGCTGGTCACACCTTTATTTACACCGATGGCTCCAAAACTGACGATGGTGTCGGCTGTGCCTTTGTCGTCGGGACCGCCACCTTTAACTACCGGCTCCTTGACCAATGTTCCAGCTTTACGGCCGAGCTTTTTGCTCTCCATCAGGCCATTCAGTATGCGCGCCGCCACCGCCATTCATCGTATGTACTCTGCACTGACTCACTCAGTGCTCTTCAGAGCCTTGGGGCTCCCTATCCGGTCCATCCCTTGATTCAACGAATAGAGCAGTCCCTCCATTCTTTCGCTGATAATGGCGGTTCTGTCGGCTTTCTGTGGGTCCCCGGACATGTGGGAGTGCCTGGGAATGAGGCTGCGGATGCTGCAGCCAAGGCTGCAGTCCTCCAGCCTCGGCCAGCCTCCCATTGTGTCCCGTCATCTGACGTTTGTGGGGATGTATGTAAGAGGCTTGTGTCCTTGTGGTGGGATGCTTGGTCATCCCTCCAAGGAAACAAGCTCCAGGCAGTAAAACCGCTCCCAACTGCTTGGACAACTTCCTCCCGACCATCTCGGCACGAGGAGGTCCTTCTGACCAGGTTGCGGATTGGGCATTGCCGGTTTAGCCACCGCTACCTGCTCTCTGGTGACCCAGCCCCGCAGTGCCCTTGTGGTCAGGCATTAACGGTGCGCCATGTTTTATTGTCGTGTCCCCGTTTTAGTCAATTTCGTGTTGTCCTGTCCCTGCCATCTACCTTACCGGATGTTTTAGCTGATGACGCTCGAGCAGCTGCTCGTCTTCTGCGTTTTATAACTTTAACTGGCTTGACCAAAGACATTTAACCTTTTTACTTATTTAATCTGCATCTTTGTCAGGTCCTTTTGATGTCCCCCCATCCCCTTGAGTTTTAGCAGGTTCCTTGTGCTCTAACACCAGTGACTGGGCGCTAATGACCCCAGCAGTTGAGCGCCCTTAAACCCTACAAAAAAAAAAAAAAAAAAAAAAATTTACAGCCACATTTTACAAGCAGTGTTTGATGAAATGTCAGCTGGAAATAAATAAATAAATCAAAGATTAGATTTCACTGAAATTTTTAGAAAAGACAAGATTGGGAAGCCATATTTTTTTGTCTTGAAAGTTTGCAATCAAAGAAAGTTGTCTTACAGACCTTAGTTCTAAACAAACAGCTACAGTCATACCTTCAGCCTGAAATAAAAAAGATAGTTTTCTGGATGAGAGTTGAGAAAACGATAGATCTCGTGAACCCAGTCATTCATTTGATTACAGCTGTAGAATTAAGTCTCTAGTTCACAAAATAGCCACAAAGTTCAGTAAGTTGGTAGAAGTTCTCATTGAGACACTACCGTCCTCTCCACTGCAATCTGCAGAAGAAAAGTGTGGCTCGTCTAAATTTCAAGCTAGGAAAAAATTCATTGTGTCTTCTATCCATCTTGGAGCTGATCATCTTGATCCAGCAGTGCAAGGTAGTAACCTGAAGCCTACCAAGATGCTGATCCAATACACTTTGACACAGTGAAGAATGCTGGACTAAATGTTATTCAGGTTAGAGACAATTTGGCTGATTATAGGGACAAACAAGGAATTTGGTCCACACAGTGTGTGGGAAGGAGTGGGTCCGCATCCTCAGAAAGAAGACGTAATCCTGTTGACGCCAAGGAAAACCCGTACTGAACAGTCCAAGCAAAGACAAAATGGATAGGAACCCGGTAGTCAACGAGGAATCAGATTCAGGAGAATCTGCGTCAGAGTCAGAGCTCCATGGTTCTTCAACTTAGGAAGATCAAGAAACTGATTGAAAACAATTTTTTTTTTCAGTTTCATGGTATACATTAAAATACTTCCTACAGGCCAGCTGCTTAATATAAACTAAACTTTAAAAAAATCCTTTCAGATTTGAGTGTTTCTCTTCTTTTTTAATTAAGTGCTACCCTAAGAATTGACCTCATTAAAGATATAAACAGTTATGTGTACAGTCCAATTTATTTTGCCTGATAACTCGCCTCTAATTCTCAAGCAGCTTTTTCGACTTGGTTACCCACCCACTAATGAAGTAGTGTTGCAAAAGCACTGCTCATCAGTCTTTAAAATGTTTATCATTTGTAATATCCTTTTTCTATTTGTAAGTTGTATTCTTCACTCTGACACCTATGTGCATCGGAGAGTGACGAATAGAATTGATAAAAAGAAAAAGGACATTATAAATGATAAGCAGTTGTTAGCATTATGCGCCGTTCCTTGGTACAGCAGGTTAAATTTTTTTTTCTTTTATCTTTAACAAAATCTCTTTTCTTTCCTTTCATTCTTATTTATTAAGGCAATAATGATATACGTAGGTTTACGTGCAAAAATTTACTAATTTTTGCTGTTGGGAATATTATCCCATCCATTATTTTAATTACTAAATTATATATTCCAGGATTAAGTACTTCAAGAAGTATTTCTTTTGTAAATGTGCAGATTTTAGGCGTTTAAAACTGCTTTGTGCAAATTCCAAGGCAAATGTCCATTTATAAATGTCATGCCCACTTGGACATTTATCCTGCCCACATCACTAGCCTAGGGGGACTCTGTACAAAATATTTATTTCCTTGTTACTTATTCGTTACAGGCCAGGTTCTTTCAAGAGAAAATATTGAAGAAATCATCAAGTTTGCACACCAGGAGGGATTATTTGTTTTTGCTGATGAGGTAAGTTTTACACGTTTCTATTTTCAAGTATCACAATGATGTAAAGTCACTAGTCCATACTATTACTTAAAATTACTGTCGGTTATGTGGAAGGGAAAAGCTATGTTGTGTACTGGGGGTTAATGAGGCTTTTATTTCACATCAGTTCATATTAAGAAATATTAATTGGATCAAAGTGTTTTTATTTGTGAGAAAATTTATATTGTTATTGGATACACTACTCTGGAATAATTTATACTTAAGCTCAGAATATAAAATTGGGGATCAGTTAGGGTCATTCTCAGGAATTTTATTGTGAGTGGAAGATAACAGAAATTTACTGGCAATATGGTTTTAATCTTGATAGAAACAAATTGAGAATACAGTAAGCTTCTCTTTCTCAGTTGGTGAAATCATTAAATGATAAAAATGAAATAAACTGTAAGTAACTTTTATTTGTATTTGGATAAT
This sequence comes from Schistocerca americana, assembly GCF_021461395.2. NCBI lineage: Eukaryota > Metazoa > Arthropoda > Insecta > Orthoptera > Acrididae > Schistocerca > Schistocerca americana. The sequence continues at coordinate 161,339,184 of NC_060121.1, read as the reverse complement.
GGTAATAATGATTAATCAAAACATTGACAGTAAATTTCATTCATCATCATGGATGTCTATATAAAAAGCAGATTATGTTGTTCTACAATTTCAATTGGAATTGTTTGGGTAGGTGTACCAGGACAACGTATATGCAAAGGGAAGCAAATTTCATTCATTTAAGAAGGTTATGATGGAAATGGGGCCACCTTATTGTGAAATGGAGCTGGCTTCTTTCATGTCTGCATCAAAAGGTAACTCAGGTTTTGTGTAATTTTGGTAGCTCTGCTAATTCTGTTACTGAAGCTTTAGTAATTCTGGTGTGAAATCAACAAATATCTAAGTGTAAGTTTATTGTTTAATGGTATTTCTATTATTATGCTGTGTTTTGCTGATTACAGGGTACATGGGTGAGTGTGGTCTTAGAGGAGGTTACTGTGAACTGATTAACCTTGACCCAGAAGTGAAAGCAATGTATTTAAAAAGCATTAGTGCTGCATTATGTCCTACTGTCCTTGGACAGGTAAAATCTTTGACTATAAATCTGTGAATTCTTCAACTGATACATTTTGATAGTGCTTGTCACTATATAGTAGTGGCTTTGTGATATTGGATTTATAGTTATTATTAAGCAGTCGATTGAAGTATCCTATCATGAAACATCAAAATGTTGGCTTTATTTGAATTTGAAATAAGAAAATAGCAGGTGTCTCAAAATACTACATACATTTTTAATTACAAGTGGGTAAAAAGGCCTAGTAAAAATCCTTCAGTACCACAGGAGATAAAGAATTTAACTGTTGAAAGGATAAAATATAAAAATGCAGGAAATGAAGCAGGTAAGGGGAAGGGAATACAAATGTCCAAAGTCTGGAATTCACCAAAAGTGAAATATGGCTAAGCAGGAATGCCTAGAAGATAAATCCAGGGCTATAGAAGCCTGTACAATTAGGGGAAATCAAAGAGCTGCATGTCTATCAAGAGCACAAATGGAAAACCTGTACTAAGAAAAGAAGAGAGTTGAAACATGAAGGAATATATTGTGAGCTATAAAAGGGAAATGATCTTGAAGACAATATTATAGAAAAAGCAGAGGAAGTAGATGAAGATGAAATAAGAGATATGGTATTGTGAGAAGAACGTAACAGAGCATTAAGACTTGTCAAAAAAAAAAGAAAAAATGCCCCTGGAGTAGACGACATTCCCTCAAAACTACTGATACCCTTGGGAAATCCACAGTGACAAACCTATCTTATATGTAAGGTACATGAGATACATGAAAGATACTAAGACTCCAAGAATAATATAATACCAATTCCAAATAAAGCAGAAGTGAAACATGGATGATAAGCAGTTTAGGCAAGAACAGAATAGAAGCTTTTAAAATGTGGTGTTATGGAAGAATACTGAAGACTGGATGGGTAGATTGGATAACTAATGAAAAGGTATGAATAGAATTGGCAAGAAACAAAATTTGTGGCATAACTTGACTAAAACAAGGGATCTGTTGATTGACACATTCTGAAAGATAGTCACCATTTCAGTAATGGAGGTGAGTGGAGTGGAGGGAGGGATTGTAGAGGGAGACCAAGAGATGAAGACAATAAGTGGGTTCAAATAGATATGGGTTACAGTAGCTATTCAGAGATGAAGAGGTATGCACGAGATAGGCTAATGGAGAACTTCATCAAACCAGTTTTTGGACTGAAGACCACAATGACGAATGGCAGTGTCACTGTATTATAGGTTGCATAACGGTCTTTTACTCTGCCGTTGCTTTTCAGATATTTTTCTTCTTTTTTTTTTTTTCATGAAGAATTGATGGAATTTGTTATTGTTGTAAATCTCTTAAGAAATCGTGTTACTTGTCATAGAAGTGACCTGAAGTGTGTCTGTACGGACTAAAGTTGGAATAGCATGAGCTTAAAACATATGTGAGGAAAGGAACCTAAAAGTACAGAAATGACTATAAATGGAAAAAAATGATAAAGAGCTTGGATCATTTAGTGAGAAAGGAAGATAAAATTATTAGTTACCTTCAGGTGGTCTGCCTCCTGGTGCAGACAGTAGAAACACAAAAAAAATTGGCAATAGTTATCGTAGCATCTGGAACCCCATAGATCACACTGTGTGGAAGGTAGGTGCTTATTGCTTGGGAGGGGATGAGAGGCAGATGACTCAGAACCAAGCTAAAAGGTAAGTGCCTTGTATGGGGAGAAAGAACCAACAAGATATGGCTTCCTGACTGATCATGAAACATGGGTTTCAGTAATGTAGTTGGTGATTTATATAAATGTTTATAAAATTCTGTACATATTATAGTTAACAACTCTTTATAGAGTGTGGATGTTTCACTTCCGTTTCCTTGTAACGAGCAGCGATTCTTTACCCAGTTCAGAGCTTATCTAGCTCCAGAGGACATATGCAATTCTACTGGTAGTTTTTATACTGAATACTGACAATCACCAATTACATTATTTATGACTCATTGTGGTAAACTGTATTGTTTTAGTTAAGCATTGATCGTATTTTATGAGTAATTTGATGTCGTGTTGAATTATTGTTTACCTGTAGTAACTACATAAAGATGCTTTGTATATGTATTTAATTTATGTGCAGACTGTGATAGACTGCATAGTGAAACCACCTCAGCCTGGAGACTTGTCATACGAGCAGTATGCAGCAGAAAAGAAATGTATCTTAGAATCACTTGCTGTGAGAGCAAAAATGGTTGAGGAAACATTCAACAGTGTAAAAGGGATGTCTTGCAACACAGTACAGGGTGCCATGTATGCATTCCCACAGGTACAACTTTGGTGTACTTTAAATTTATATATCTATTAATAATTATATAACTTAGTGTCCAGTGATTATATAAGGCTTGTTATGTTGATTACTCCCTTCCCCCTTCGTTTTCCAACTCCCTTGCCTGTTCTGTCACTCTGTGACCTGTTGAAAAATAACTGCATCTGTGCTTGTTCAAAATGGTGTAAAGAAAGAAGTTGGTTAGTGTTAAATCATGATTCATCATATCTGTGCAAAACTATTGACAAGTTCATTTTTTGTATGATATGGTGCCAAACAGTATCATACAACTACTGTGTCGGCATAGAGAACAGTGCTAGCTGTTTCTGCTGTACTTGACACATGCGTAGCTAAGTCATAGGAGACAGGCAGTAGGCAAAAGGACAAAGAGATTAACCAAAACAGCAAGTGACAGATGTAGCGCTATGCATCAAATGATAGCGCTATGCATCAAATGATAGCGCTATGCATCAAATGATAGTGCTATGCATCAAATGATAGTGCTATGCATCAAATGATAGCGCTATGCATCAAATGACTAAAATTGTAGTGTACATGGGTTGTCATACAGCACAGTAACTGAAAATTTCATTAGCAAATGGTTGTATCAACATGCTGTTGTCAAACAACACACAACAAATTCCTTTGTTCGCACTCACTGACAGCAGCAGACGCCGCACTGCCCTTGCCAAACATCAGTGGCCAGAGAAGCTCTTGTCAGCTAGTGTACTATGACTTTTCTCCAGCAATGACGCAGGTAATTTCTGCCACAGCTAGCACATTGTCATACACACTTTCCAGATGCCATACACTCTTAACTGTTATGCCCCAGTCTTTGCTCCTGCCCAAACAAGGCAACATCTCTGGGCTGCCCCCTCAAAAGCTCAACTCGCTCAGTACTAGCTGGTTTTTATATTGAGCTACTGGCCTCACCAGAGTTTAAAAGTGAAGCTTCATATTACAGTCAGTTGTCTTAGTTTCTGGCAGCTTGATGAGCAATAGATGCTCTACTACATTTCCCACATGTCTCACACACAGCACCCCTTTACTGCCAAGTGTGCCCAAAGAGCAGCTCCTCCCAAACTGTGCTGGCTCCCTTCACTGCTGGACAAATCTCTTCTTCAGTCTTAATTTCATCTTGTGTAGTAACTCAGATTTATTGCTTTTGTTTTCTTTGGGTAAACATGAGGTACAGACAGTAGCCAGTGAGCCTCCCAACTGCCCCTTGGTATAGCAGGTCCCATACACTGAGTTCAACCTAAATATTTGATAGCTTTTTGTTTGGAAGTGTAAGATATTGGTTGTTGGCGCAGCGATATCTTCTGTGGTTGTTTCAGTTCGTATCTGTTCATTTATGTTGTGGTAGCTAGATCCCCAGAAAAGTCGTGGTTACTTGTGTAAAATTCAACCAGTTTGCCCGTAGAGACGTACCAACCAACTTCAGTGTCCTGTTCAGTATACTTTGTTATTATGTTACTTATTTTCTTGTTAGATTAAAGAAGGAAATTGTGTTCCTTCACTGAAGACATCCTCTAAAAAGGCATCCCGTATCATTACCATAATGTGCTGGTCTTTACTTTATTCGTTTGGTATGCTCTACTTGGCTGCAGTTGCAGTTAGTTTCTGATAGTTTGGCAGGATGCATTCTGCTTGCGGCTGTCCCCCACCTACTCACCACCCTCTGCTCACATGCCCCCTCATCTATTTATTCCCCCACTCACTACCCCCCTGCCCTCTCCTCATTTAACACCCCCGCCCCCACTCCCAGCTCTGAGTGTCCCAGTCAGTCCCTACACATTCTGGTACCACGTACTTGGATCAGTCACTGTTTTATCATGCGGCGTACTGGAATATCTCCTTTCCACAGCATCACACAGTGGATATTTCACTGCGTGCTCAGCGCTGTTTGTGTCCTTCCCACACTCTTTTCTGGAATATTTTTTCATTAGTCTTACAGTGCCTCTGCAACAAGTCCCCACTACTACTGTGTCAAAGCCAGATAAGCCCTCCAACCAGCAGACTTCTGTCATTCTTCTGCCCAAATATCCATGAATAGTAGGGCAGTTTCAGAACTACAGAACCGTTGGGCCCAGATAACCAATGGGGCCACCGGTAGAGCCACAGCCAATCATGCAGGACTTTCCCTTGCCCCCACATATCACACTGCAGCCCATATGCCCCCCCCCCCCCAACCCCCCCCCCCCTCACCCCCACCCCTATCACCCCCACCACCCTTCAACTTGAGGGTGCCACATCTGCGCTTTCTTCTATCAAGGCCACTTTCACATGATGATCTATCATATGTGATGTAGTGAAGTTTGGGATTGTCATTGTCACCTTGACCCAACAAATGCCACCCAAGTCCAGGATGTTATGTCACCTCCCTCCCCCCTCCACCTCCATCTGGCAGCTACACGGAGCTAAAGGATTCCAGTTTTGCACCTTTGAAGGTTAAGTGAGCATGAGATATCTTACCCTCAGGGCAGTGCAGTGGCATTACACCTCTCTGTTGCAGGCAATTGCTAAACCACATGTACTTCCCCACTGACACTGCACTAGCCTTTCATGTGGGTTTAACAGTAGGCAATGCAAATGTTTTGCCTGATAAATTGTTTGAGATTCTAAAATCCTCCCTGTCCGCAGCTGCAAAACATTCCAGGAGCCACCAATGTGACAACTATAAACCCGCACCTCCCACTCTACTCCCCACCTGCTTGCACCTGATGTCAATTGCGTCCCACCACTAGCAACTTCCCATCCAGTGCGCAGGCCCCTGACCTCTATCAGATTCTAAAGTACCTGAGTTGCAAGATGACAATGACTGCCAGCATTGCCTCCTTTACTTACCCCTCTCTCAGCAGGGTACTGACTACCCTATTCCTGTGTTGCCAGCCCAGGCAAAAGAAGCCACCCACCTCCGCCCCATCTCGCCCGCTCCCTCCCCCTACTTGGCACGGTTTTAGCCACCCTTGTGATAGATTGCCGCGATCTTACTTCAGTTTGCTGGTATCACTAGGGGTCTGATGAGATCGCTACAAATGTTAAATCCCCTTGCTTCTGGTCCCCAAACCCCAACAGCCACCAAAAGTAGTTGCACCCTGTAACTGTGTCATTTCACAGTGCCTATTCATTCAGAACTTCAACACCAGTCCCTACCTACCCATATTTCCCCGCAACTACTTATAAACCCACGCCCCACCTCTCCTCTCCTGATCATCATCATCATCATCATCAACAACAACAACTCAGCCATTGTTACTTGCGGGATACGTACCCAGTCGCTCAACTTAGGCTTTCATTGTGAACTCCCGTGGACCTTCTCAGTCACAAATGCCTCCGACCCTGTTCGGGGTGCCGATTTTTTTTCATTTTCCACCCATTAACATCTACTGGGTGTCATAGCATTGTGTAGTTTAGTTGACAGTGGCTCCGGCAGGTCGATCCACAGCAGCTACCACTCCACTTCATGTTTTACCATGAAACAGCTTTTGTATTCAGACCCATATGAAAATTTCCCCTTCTCCACGACTATCCATTACCCCTTTCCAACTCCATCCCCACTCTCCTCAGAACATTCAGTACAACTCTGTGTATTACATTGTCACCATCCCAGCCCCCCCCCCCCCCTCTCCCCGCTCCCACCGCCCCTCCACCCTCTACCCCTCTGCTAAGTGCAATATGGCACAGAATGATTTTGAAGAGCTGCTCATGACTAGCATAATTTGCCTTTTCTAAAGCAATTTGGCCTCAGTTCTTCCCCTTGTGCCCAAGGAGGACAGTTCTGGTGTCTGTGTAACACTTACCGTAAAATCAGTGCTTGCACAATTCCTAACTGTTGCCCTGTCCCGCTCTTAAGCACCTACATTGATGCCATCTAACAAGCAACTTCCTTCAAGTAGACTGTGCAAAAGTTGATACCCAAATCCTGGTCGCCCTCAGAGGATGTCATAAAACAGCCACAATCCTGCCTTTGCCTGTTTCATGACTTTCAGTCCTAGCAATGCTGCACAGATATGGCAGCAATTTTTAGAAGTCATCGTCAGAGGTGCATAAGGTTGTTTTGCCTGTATTTGACATGTTCTTTTTCTCCAGAGACCCCGTGAACACAGCATACATGTTTGAGAAGACTTTTTCTGTCTACAGAAAGCAGGGGTGATCTCAAACACCACAAAATGTGTTATGAGGCAAGGGAGGTTGAATTTCTTAGGCACATAGTCTCTGATGCTGATTTATGCACACTCCCTGGGAAGGTGCAGGCAGTTGAAGCTATTCCACATCCTACCACTTTCAAAGGGCTTTGGTGTTTCATCGGCATGGTCAGCTTCTTTAGAGACCATTTTAAGGACGCTGCTGCCACTCAAGAATCTATTACTACTGAACTTAGTGGCAACAAACAGATCCCTTATACCCAGGCCATGATAGAGAGCTTTGAAAACACTAAATTGGACTTCGCCAACAGAGCACATTCGGCCCCACCACCACCACCACCACCACCACACCACCGCAATTGTTGCAGACTCAAACCAAACCGCTATTGGAGCCTTCCTCGAGCAACAAGTGCACAAAGTCTGGCAGCTGCTCACTTTCTCTTCGTCAGATATTTCTGGTGCACAGTGCAACTGAGTTGCCTAAGACTGCAAGCTCCTCACAGACTACAAAGCCATTTGACTGCCTGCTCATCACTGGAGTTTGTAGGAAAGATTTTAGATCAGATCCTGTCTCTGCACTCTGCTACTCTGGTAGCTGACTGTGTAGGATGCACACAAGGTATTTTTTTTTTTTTTAATTAGGTGATTCTCCATCCAATCCAGATAGCTAAAGCTGTAGGAAACCCCCCAGAAGTATCACCGTAAGATCAAAAGAAATGCCTCCGTAGGTGAGAGTATTAAACTCTTGGCACTTTGTTGCAAATGCTTCGACAGTTTACCATTAGGATTTTAAGCGCCCATGAAACACAGTGAAGCTCACATAACACCAGGTGCAGAGAACTGGTTGAAACTTGAAACTGCTAACAGTGAGATTTTTGGGAGAAATTTAAGTGTACATCAAAAGGCTAGATAAATAGTAGATGGCAATTGCATCTTTCAACACAATTGAGCACCTCTTCATAATGCGTGGCCTATGGCGGAGTGGTTACACAACAATAATATACCCTGACTTTGTACCAGGCCTCACCGACAGGCATCGATACCTCTCCTCAGTGCAGGACTCTGTAAAGAATGGGCTGCTGTTCTCCAAGAAACCTTTCAGCACCTGATTGAAAGTACGCCTACGAGAATGGAAGATGTCATAATGGCTAAAGGTGGGCCAACACCATATTGAATTCCAGCATTACTGATGGAGGGCACCATGAACTTTGTCATTTTCAGTCAGGTGTCCGGATACTTTTGATCACATTGTGTAAGTATTAGTGTCAGTGGTGTTGAGAAATAGCTCAGATCATTAAAATTGAACAATGCTCCAGGGCTCAACGAAATCTATCAGATACTATACTGAATTTACAGCCAAGTTGGCCCCTCTTCTAACTATAGTCTATCGTAGATCCCTCGAACAAAAAACTGTGCCCAGTACTTGGAAAAAGGCACAGGTCATACCCATCTACAAGGAGGGTAGTAGAAGTGATCCACAAAACTGCCATCCAATATCCTTGATATTGATTTGTTTTAGAATCTTAGAATATATTATGAGCTCAAACATAATGAGGTGACTTCCTCAGTGCCAACCAGCAGGGAGTTTGAAAACATCAATCGTGTGAAACCCAACTTGCACTTTTCTCACATGACATACTGAAGGCTTTAGATCAAGGCAATCAGGTAGATGCACTACTTCTTGAGGTCTGAAAAGCATTTGACCCAGTAATGCACCTACAGTTATTGTCAAAAGTACTATCATATGAGATATCAAGTGAAATTTGCGACTGCATTGAGGACTTCGTGGTAGGAAGGAAACGTGTTATCTTGGATGGAGAGCAATCATCAGATGTAGTAACTTCTGGTTTGCCCCAGGCAGGTGTGTTGGGACCCTTGCTGTTCATGTTCACATATATATCAATGACATTGCAGACAATATTGGTAGTAACATCAGGCTTATTGCAAATGATGCAATTGTATATAATAAAGTACTATCTGAAAGAAGCTGATATTCAGTCAGATCTTGATATGATTTCATTGTGGTGCAGAGATTGGAACTTACTTTAAATGTTCAGAAATGTAAAATTTTGCACTTCACAGAACGAAAAAAAAAAGATGTAGTATCCTATGACTATAATATTGTCACTTAGGAGGAGGTGTAATTAGATGAATGACAAACATTAACTTCACTTAATGAAGGTGAATCACTGTTGGAATTGGCCAACTCGTACAAAATACGTAGGTGTGTAACACTTTGTAGGGATATGAAATGGATTGATAACATAGGTTCAGTTGTGGTTACAGCAGGTGTTAGTGTTTTGTTTATTGGTAGAATACTGGAGAAGTGCAGTGAGTCTACAAAGAAGATTGCTTACAAATCACTTGTGTGACCAGTTCTAGAATATTGCTCAAATGTGTGTGGGACCCATACCAAATAGGGGTATTGAAGATACACATAGAAGGGCAATACAAATAGTCACAGGTTTGTTTAATCCATGGGATAGTGTCATAGAGATACTGAAGCAACTGAACTGGAAGACTCTTGAATATAGATGTAACCTATCCTGAGGAAGACTATTAACGAAGTTTCAAAAACCGGCTTTAAATGATTACTCCAGGAATATACAACGTCCTATGTATTGCTCACATAGGGATTTTAGGATAAGATTAGAATAATTACTGCATGTGCAGAGGCATTCAACCAACCATTCTTCCTGCACTCCAAATGTAAATGGAACAGGAGGTAATCGTAATAACTGGTACAATTGAACATACCCTCTGCCATGCACCTCACAATGGTTTGCAGAGTATAGAGGTACTGTAGATATCACAGCCACATCACTTCAGATCACAGGTGCCAGTTCACCTCCATACTTCGGCACACTTGCTGCTCTAGTACCCATTGTAGTACCATCTATCTCCTTGCTGCTAATGGCATGGTAGAAGAGTTTGGCGTCATCCCAGGCTTCATGCAACAGCTCCAAGATATCATCGCTTATCTACGATATCATTGTGAGCACTTGACTTCGCAGCATGCGTCTGTGTCAAGCTTTGAACAGTCATCACCATTTCATCCGCCGTACTTGCGACAATACCTGGTGTTACAATGTAGGGACAAGACGTTCTCCATTTATCCGAATAGGGTCTAAACTAATGTCCTTTTAGGCCTGCTTGAGCCTGTCTGTCGTGTAGCTACCCTTGACTAGTGAGCGCAGCACCGCTGAGCTGGAGTTTACTCCGTCTATAACTAGCCTGGTCACAGTGCCACGGACAGTGCCTCCGAAGCTGCTTCCAATGTGATGCCAGTCACAGTGATGTACCCAATGTGCCACTGGCTGACTTTCTCTTAAGCTGCTTCCAGTGCTCTGCCCACTGATGCCACTCCCAACTAGTTGCCAGTCGACTGCCCAACTGACATGCGTCACAGTGCCTTGGACCCCACTCCACTGCCATGCAGCCCATTTTCCATCTCCTGCCTGACACGAGCTGCTGCCCACTCTGTTGAAGCAGTGTTGATATTTTATGCATTCACAGCAGCATACACAGGAACTGGCCGTGCCCATCCTCTCAACAGTGGGAAAAGAACTCGTACTAGTGCAGCAATGGAAACCTGTGCTGGCACCTCTTAGTGCGAGTTCTTTGACTCACGCCAGCTATTGTGTGTGTTCCTGGCAGCACTGATGTCATGATGATGCACCCGGACAGTTGTCAACATCACACCACCCCACCCCACAGCTGCCTTGCCTCACTCAGCTCTTATTGAGATGCTTTCAAAACAGGCATCCTCTACCAAATTCAAGCACCTCTCCGCTCAGTCGGCCTTCTGGAAAGGGGAAACTGTGTGCAAACTTCATTTGTTCACCTCCTTTGACAGCCGCATATGATGTGCTGCACTTGCCATACACTGGCAGCATATAAAAAGCTCATGCCAGCTAGTGTACCCTGCCTTTCTCCAGCACCCAAGCTGGTAACTTCTGCTGCAGGTAGCTCTTTGATCTCCATACTCTTCACTGTTGTGCCCCAGTCTTTTGCTCCTGCTCTGATGAGGCACTTAGCTACTGTGCCTCACCAGAGTTTGCTTTATCAGTAAAGTGTCAGATTCAGAATCAGTTACCATAGTTTCTTGCAGCAGAGTGAACAAAAGATATTATACCACATCTCCCAAGAGCTGTTCCCGAGTCTCGTTTTCTCTGAAGATTCTCATGGTTCTTGAAAATTCTGATGCCAGACTCCCAGTTAGTCCCCCAGTATCAGTACAGGATTTCTAAATGTGTGAAGTGAAAACAGGTGAACTAGTTCACCAGTCCCACACAAACCGCTTTGGTGTACATTCACTGCCATGCATGCCTAGAGATCAATTCTTTCTTGACTGTACTGACACCCATCACTGCCAGATGAGTCAGTTCTTAAGTCTTAATTTCATCTTGTATAGTAACTGAAATATCTTATTGTTATTCACTTTAGGTAGGTGCAAGGTATGGACATTAGCCGAAAAGCCTCCCACCTGCCGCTAGTATAGCAGGTTCTGTACAGAGTGTTCAACTTAGTATTTCATAGCTTTTCTATTGAAATTGTAAGATATTGACTGTCAACCCAGCAATATTTTCTGTGGTTGGTTTTAGTTATCATCTGTTCGTGTATAGTGTATGTTGTTGTTGTTGTTGTTGTGGTCGTCTTCAGTCCTGAGACTGGTTTGATGCAGCTCTCCATGCTACTCTATCCAGTGCAAGCTTCTTCATCTCCCAGTACCTACTGCAGCCTACAGCCTTCGGAATCTGCTTAGTGTATTCATCAGTTGCTCTCCCTCTACGATTTTTACCCTCCACGCTGCCCTCCAATACTAAATTGGCGATCCATTGATGATGCCTCAACACATGTCCTACCAACCGATCCCTTCTTCTAGTCAAGTTGTGCCACAAACTCCTCTTCTCCCCAGTCCTATTCAATACTTCCTGATAAGTTATGAGATCTACCCATCTAATCTTCAGCATTCTTCTGTAGCACCACATTTCAAAAGTTTCTATTCTCTTCTTGTCCAAACTATTTATCGTCCATGTTTCCCTTCCATACATGGCTACACTCCATACAAATACATTCAGAAACGACTTCCTGACACTTAAATCTATACTCAATGTTAACAAATTTCTCTTCTTCAGAAACTCTTTCCTTGCCATTGCCAGTCTACATTTTCTATCCTCTCTGCTTCGACCTTCATCACTTATTTTGCTCCCCAAATAGCAAAACTCCTGTACTACTTTAAGTGTCTCATTTCCTAATCTAATTCCCACAACATCATCCGATTTAATTCAACTACATTCCATTATCCTTGTTTTGCTTTTGTTGATGTTCATCTTATACCCTCCTTTCAAGACACTATCCATTCCATTCAACTGCTCTTCCAAGTCCTTTGCTGTCTCTGACAGAATTACAATGTCATCGGCGAACCTCAAAGTTTTTATTTCTTCTCCATGGATTTTAATACCTACTCCGAATTTATCTTTGGTTTCCTACACTGCTTGCTCAATATACGGATTGAATAACATCGGGGAGAGGCTACAACACTGTCTCACTCCCTTCCCAACCACTGCTTCCCTTCCATACCCCTCGACTCTTATAACTGCCATCTGGTTTCTGTACAAATTGTAAATAGTCTTTCCCTCCCTGTATTTTCCCCCTGCCACCTTCAGAATTTGAAAGAGCGTATTCCAGTCAACATTGTCAAAAGCTTTCTCTAGGTCTACAAATGCTAGAAACATAGGTTTGCCTTTCCTTAATCTAGCTTCTAAGATAAGTCGTAGGGTCAGTATTGCCTCACGTGTTCCAAAATTTCTACGGAATCCAAACTGATCCTCCCTGAGGTCGGCTTCTACTACTCTTTCCATTCGTCTGTAAAGAATTCGTCATTGTATGCTGTAGTAGGTAGATACCTAGAAAAATGCCAGGAGTATTTTCATAAAAATGAAGTATGAGTTTAGTTTCTGCACCATTAGAGGCATGTCAACCAACTTGCATGTCCCCTGTTGTGTACTTTATTATGTTGCTTATTTTTTAATAGAGTGAATAAGGAAATGATGTTCCCTCAAACATAATGGTTCTAAAGGAACGACAATATATAATTTGTAAAAAATCTTCAGTGCTTTGTAAATAGTTTTACTTCCATGCGTGATTTTATATCTGAATAAATTGTAACTTTTTGCTTCTGCTCTCACATAATACATATAAACAAGGTGTATAGAAGCAGGACAAAAATTACTCAGTCTTGATGTAGCAGAAGAGTTAAAATGCATGATTATTGCAGTACCTGACTCCATTTCTTGATGGTCATTCGTGGATATCAGAAACATAAAATTCTACAGAACAATTTACTGTGAATCATATAATTGTAGCTTGATAATAATGTAATTTGATTTTTTAATAATGTTGAACACTGTTTCTTCATGATTCAGGGATAAACAATTATGTTAACTGCTGTTTTTTTGTTGGGAAGTGTTACTAGTTCTGTTTTGTTGCATGACCTGTATAACACTTGTTTCAGTTAAAACTTCCAGAAAAAGCAATACAGGCAGCCAAACAAAAGAATTTACCACCAGATGCATTCTATGCATTTGAGTTATTGGAAAATACAGGAATCTGTATTGTGCCTGGATCTGGATTTGGACAAAAACCAGGAACTTATCATTTCAGGTATGACACAAATATTGCTAGCATTTGTAAAAGTAATTTATCTGTAGCAGATCAGCGTATATTTAGTGAACTACCAAAGATGCAAAAGCAACAATGTAGTTAGTTGCTCAGCATCCTAATGTATGTTTAAAATTATCGTCACACTAACACAGCACATGGGCAATGTGCAAGTGGACCGTAAAGTTTATAGATAAGCCACTTGCTTTACCTGGTGCAATTTTGTTGAAATGGTGGTGGCTGCTGGGACATCCACCGATGTATTAAACATCTTGTGAATTTCCAATATTGCTTGTAATTCACAATCTTAGTTTTCAGTGGTGCTTCTAACACTCAACATGTAATATGGAAAAGTAATTAGTGGAACCTTAATGAAAAGTATTTGCCATCTAGATTATTTTCTTAGCAAATATCACATGTTACTGTTGGAAGTAGTAATGTAAGAAACAATGAGCACTTATAAGATTTCTGTGACTGAGTAATTTGTGTCAGGTCCATAGAACAGAATAAAATGGTACAGTCTAGTTACAGTTTTCTGTTTATTGCACCAAGTATAAAGTATCCAGTCCACACAGTAATCCAAAACCTTGGCCGAGTGACACAAACTTGGCTAAGTAACAGATAGTAACCTACTGATAGAAAAAAAAAACCTTATGTTCAGAATGAGTTTATTATAATGGAGAACAGTAATAGTGCACAGTAAAATCCTAACTAGAGTGCCACATACCTACCGCAGTAGTTTGAGCCTTGTTAAGTTATTTAAACATGGCTTCCTGAAAACAGCTTATTTAGTCCATTTGTTAATAAAATAAAATCACAATTCATTCCTGGGCCTCTAATGAACAAAAATGACTTTAACTAGAGTGCACATTAAACACAGTGAACAAGATTATTAAAAAAAAGGCAAGTAAAATCCATAATCGTGGCTATAGCGACTACATGTGTGTCTTAGTATAAATAACCATAGGTGATAAGATTTTCGTTGCAACCAATAAAAATTCAAAATCCTTTTTATGAAGCTAATTAAAATGCACTGAAACAGTAGAAATTGGACAATGATTGTAAAACATAAAAATGTAAGATAAGTGCCCAGAGTGAGTGTAAAAATTAGTCATAATGTAAGTATTGTTACTTTTAAGTTGTGGCAACTAAATGGAACTGATAACCTAGGGATAAATTATCCCTTGAAAATAATTGATGCTTAAGGGTGGTAGGACATCAAATGGGCTGACTTGGAGCAGGAGAGGCACCACAGGACATTTTAATTTCCACTGTCTATACTTTCACAAATAAATTCATAAGACTATGTGAGCATGACCAGGAAGGATTCAGGATTCACACTCATAGCAGTGGAACCTCAAAAACATAACGAAATAATTTTTTTATGTGTGAAATTTCATCATTTTTTGACTTACTATTGGCTGCATTTGTTGCTATATGTACACTTTTCTTTATAACTAAGAGAGATTCTTCAATGAATTTTGCACAGCATAGAAACCATGGTTAAAGGCGTATGAAACTGTAAGATTTTACAAATCTATTATAACTGTGGTAAAACTTGAGATTTGACCTTTTTGTAAGTATAAAGTTTAAAATGTAACAGCTCATTCATTTTTTTTTTTCATTAATTAAATAAATTCTAGAGTGTCATACATCTGTAAATAGGGTTTGCATGCTGTGCAAAATTAATTGGAGAATCTCTCTTATTTATGGAGAAAAGTGTACCTATAGCAATAAATGCAGCCAATAGTAAGTGAAAAAATGATGAAATTTTACATGTAAAAAAATTATTTTGTTATGTTTTTGAACTTCTGCTGCTATGAGTGTGAATCCTGAATCCTTCCTGGTCATGCTGACAGTCTTATGAATTTATTTGTAAAAGGATAAACAGTGGAAATTATAATGTCCTGTGGTGCCTCTCCTCCTCAAAGTTGGCCAGTTTGCCATCCTACCCCCCTTAAGCAAAACTTAACATGTATGTGGCAGATAGCATGTACCAGGTGATCAAAAAGTCAGTATAAATTTGAAAACTGAATAAATCATGGAATAATGTAGATAGAGAGATACAAATTGACACACGTGCTTGGAATGACATGGGGTTTTATTAGAACCAAAAACATACAAAAATTCAAAAAATGTCTGACAGATGGCGCTTCATCTGATCAGAATAGCAATAATTAGCATAACAAAGTAAGACAAAGCAAAGATGATGTTCTTTTTAGGAAATGCTCAATATGTCCACCATCATTCCTGAACAATAACTGTAGTCGAGGAATAACGTTGTGAACAGCACTGTAAAGCATGTACGGAGTTATGGTGAGGCATTGGCGTCGGATGTTGTCTTGCAGCATCCCTAGAGATGTTGGTTGATCACGATACACTTGCGACTTCAGGTAACCCCAAAGCCAATAATCGCACGGACTGAGGTCTGGGGACCTGGGAGGCCAAGCATGACGAAAGTGGCGGCTGAGCACACGCTCATCACCAAACGACGCGCGCAAGAGATCTTTCACGCATCTAGCAATACCTTTTTTTTTTTTTTTTTTTTTTTTTTTTTTTTTTTTTTTTTTTTTTTTTTTTTTTTCCCAGCCTAATAAAACCCCATGTCATTCCAAGCACCTGTGTCAATTTCTACCTATCTATCTACATTATTCAGTGGTTTATTAAGTTTTCAAATTTACACTGACTTTTTGATCACCCGGTAGTTTCTTTTAAAATAGAAAATTACATGTAGCAGTATGATAGCTATGAAACAGCCACAGCTGTTAGTGGTTTTCATGTAGTTATTGGATGCATTCTACATGCATTAGAATTATGAAATGACAAACAAATCAAGATTGTCATACATTACTGAAAGCTTGATGATAAAATGCTGTACACTTCACGCTATGATTCAATTAGAATGGCCATGTAGAATCTAAGAAATGAATTCTCTACTATAATATGGCAGAATAGAAAGATTCACATAAAAGTAATTAAACAACCTGGAGCAAACGCAAAATTGAAAAGGTGTTTTTGGCCAGCTTAAGATTGTCTTAAATACTAATCGTTAAGTACATTTATAGGTGGCAAGATTGTGTACACTTTTCAGTTTGGCAAAATTTGCCTCTTCAGACTATGTTCCATGTCTGCTCATACAATAGTGAATTCTCGATATTTCCTGAGACTCTTGTCATGCACACTGGCCAGAACTGTTTCGCGTGGAATTATGATGTCCTGTTTTCCAATGTCATCTAAGTGTACTGAAACACACATTTCTCCTTTAATGCTTCTGGGTCAGCAGATGATTCTTTTTCCATATACTTTGAGGCCGTGTGACACTGAATGGATTAACCAGAAAAATAGTTCCTGGAGCCTCTTGGATTTTGTCTGTTATGTTGAAAACTTTCCCATTCCATCAAAAATGGTTTCAGAGGTGTGCGCTAACAAGCGATTTGGTGCAGCACCAGTAATAGGTCTTCTGCTCTAAGCTAATCATTCCTTGAAAGTGAGGCAGGAAGTCATTACCAAAAAAAATAAAATCATGTCTTTTTCCTAAGCACCTCTACATCAGAATAATATTTTCCTTCATTGATCTCTCAATCAACTTGGCATGTTCCCAAAAGGCTTGTAATTGCCATTCCCCAATCCACTAATGTGACAGCAAGACAGCTTTAATGATGCCTGCTTATTACGTGACCGGGGTGTCAGCTGTAAAACTAAAAAGCTCACATGAGTGCCCATGTATATTAAAATCTTGACCAACCTCCCTTTGACAGTTGCCACCTCAGTTAACCTTAAATAACGGTTGGAATTAACAGGTTTTATCGGAAGCTTGGAGAGGCAGCTACACTAGCCCGTGTTCCCTTTTGTTACCTTCATGCCCTAGAAATCTTCTGCAGCCTCTACTTTGCCTGTTCAGCAAAAAGATTACAGTCGACACTTGGAGTGACTGATCTCTCTACATTGGGATCAGCAGGAGCCCCAACTACTAATGGTCATATGTCTGTGCTGCTTGCAATGCCTACAATTTGTCTCCAGAGTGAATACATGATAGGGATCATTCCCATGAGAAGAAAATGGGAAAAGATACGTAGCCCTCTCTCTCTGCACAGCAAGCTGCTCCAGCCTCTTGTAAAGCTGAGGGTTTTGTAGATTTTATTTCTGCTGACTTGTGTTTTTATTCCCTTGATAAACACACTCACAACTCTGGCCTCTACGTTCTCAAGGGGCACTTCATTCCTCTTCTTGTCTGACACTCGGACATAGGGATAGCACAAAACCGAGCCAACGTGCTCGGCAAAACTCTTAAAATCTTTCCTGGTTGTCCACTGACAGAGGTGGACATCTTGCCCCAGTAGGAAATATCACTCCTTTTCTGGCAGAATGTTATTCAGCTAACCACCTGTGATAGTCAATCAAAAGTGCTGGTGTCATGCAGTGACTCTACAAAATCTACATAGGATCTTGCATATCCAGTTAACTTGAGGTGTGCGACATGCAACAGGAACCTGTTGGCCCAAGAACACATTTAGCCAAAATCACAATATTCTACAAAAGTGTAGTAACATTTTCAGACATCTTCCCAACATGACTCTTAACGACTTCTTACTGGCCCTAGTTAGCTTGTGATGTCTAGCTCGTGCCAAATATTTCCTCAGAAATGCCTAAAATTTATGTCAGTAGGTCTTGGTCAGGGCCATCGGGCATGTGGGCATGTAAAGGGGATCATTAAAATAAACGAAGGAGTTTTAAACTATTCTTATCCTGAAGGAATAGAATTGGGCACATCCAAGTGAGAATGCTAGACCCATTAGTCAAGATGGTTAGCTGAGTTGGTAGTTTTTAAAGTTGGAACAATGTCTGGATAAATATAGAGAGAGACAGGAGATGGTACACATCATGTATAGTTACAGGCCAGAACCAGTGTGTCCTTTCTTGGACAAATGTGCCAGCTGTGTCATTCAGCCAACATGTGATTTTTCTCCCACGCTCCTGTTGACTGCTCAAAAAGTGAGACACAGGGGCTTGTGATTCAGTGAACAACTTCTGCTGAGATGACAGTCTTCCTCGGCACATAGGCCACAATGAATTTTGTTACATGACCTGCACAGTGCATTACTTTTGAAAAGCTAACATTTGGGGGCAATATCACACTGCAAGAGAGCTGCAAAAATGTATATTAAGCTCTGATGAGAGATAATACCCACATAGTAATAAATGATCTACTGTTTCTTGTAATATCTGTAAAGAGTTCATAATCTTCATACTACAATTGTAATGTTAATTAGTGGTCTCTTTCTCCCTAAGGCATGTCTCCTATGTCAGTACCTCTTAATGTCAGCATCTCCATGTGTTCATATTTTTGTAACATTATTTTTTGATGTGATGTAATATTATGCCTCCATCTATGTATGTGAATAGTGTCAAATTCAAAAAGCACCTTGTTTCAAGTTATGCCTAGGGACCGGAAAAATTTTGCATTTTGTGACAAGTATGAAATGATGTAAATTCTGCCTCAAAATGCAAAATTACTTAAGACGCTATTTTGTTACGAATTGTATCCATATGAACTATTTTGTCAGAGATAACTTAAAGTAGTTAATTTTCTGCATATAACTATCAAAAATTTAACCAGTTTTCAGTTATAGTTCAGTTGTACATCATTTGGTGAAATCCAATTTGGAAAGATAATTTGCTTAAGAACTTGTTTGCAAAATGAAGTGTATGAATGCAGTGATCTGGCGCCATGTCAACTCCGGACAGTTGAATGGTCTCTCTGAGATATACGCTGCATAATGCAATATAGTAGTTTTCAGGTGTGGGACCTAGCATTTTACAATAAAGAAAAGAGTACTTTTTTGTTAGCTAAAGCTCAAAAGATGGTATAATGCGGATACTTTTAACATTGCAAATTAGCTGGAAGATGCTTTGATGTGTGGCTGCATCGAATACTGCTAGAGGTCAGGCTGAACTACATTGTTAACAATACTCTGCTAACCTCAACAAGTGATTGCTCGGTAGCTGTCCCCGAATGTCATGTGTTGTGTGTTGCTCGTTGTTTTCTTTTATTATTTTGAAATAAATGAGGTGACTGACTAATCCTTGCCCATCATGGATTTAAATTGTCTATCTTACAACACCAGAAGAGATCGACAATACCTATAACAGCATGTCAGTTCTGCTGTATGCTGCTGCCCTGCTAAAGGTGGCAGCACTTGTTTGCCTGCACCACTCCTCTCCCATCTGGTGATCAAAATTCTAGTTTGTTTACGCTCACGACCACGTGCCACTACAACCTGTAGTGCCCGCATTCTACACTGTGGCAACTGGAAAACTAAATCTTTTAACTGTGCCGAAATCCTTTTCCTATCGTAAAAATAGTTATTGTACGTTTGGTTCTACTTCTATGCTAAGTACCTTGTCATTCAATCTGTAGCATTGTCATGCAAGAAATACACAGCTATGAATGAATGCCCATGAGAGGTCAAAATTCATACTCTGCAGATATTGTAATCATCGAATTGGACGGGAAAAGACAAGTAATGTCCAGGAACACCTTAATTCGTTGACGCATTCAGTTCACTGGAAGGGAAAAACCTGCTGCTTTTCAACAGAACAATCATTCCTGAAAGCTTAAATACTGCCAAATGAAGAAAACGAAGGGTGTTTCACAACAAAAAGATACTGAAGTTTTTGCAAAAGCAAGTAATAAAGTCAAAAAGTTCCCAATCAGCACTTTTTTAACAGTCAATTGCCAAGAACTAGGGCTTAGTTTGCCCTCACTCATGTAGCATGACAACCTTTTACATTAGAGCATCTAATAATTTACAAACAAAAAGAAAAAAATAGATGCGAATTTTGCCAAAAGTAGACACTACATTTTCCGGTCCCTTCTAAACAAATCACAAATGATTCACAACATCCTACGACAGTGTCAAGTCGCACTAAAGATAACATTATAAAAATATATAGGTAGAGAGATGCTGACCTTAGTAGATACTGACATATAGGGTGTGGCTTTATAGAGAGAGATTGTTTGATGCTGTCATCACATTTCATTAATGACAATTGGTAGATAAAAATTGATGTAAAACTATTGTAATTTAATCTAAATATTTTTAAATTGCGCTTTGAAATGAGAGTATTTGCTGGAAATAGTGGTTCATGGAACTAACTACGTAAGGCGTTTGTTGCCAGTCAATAAGCAACTATGAAGAAGACTGGATTTAGAAGAGACTTCATTGTCTTGATCATTGTCTTGATCATTGTCTTGATCATTGTCTTGATCATTGTCTTGATCATTGTCTTGATCATTGTCTTGATCATTGTCTTGATCATTGTCTTGATCATTGTCTTGATCATTGTCTTGATCATTGTCTTGATCATTGTCTTGATCATTGTCTTGATCATTGTCTTGATCATTGTCTTGATCATTGTCTTGATCATTGTCTTGATCATTGTCTTGATCATTGTCTTGATCATTGTCTTGTGAACACACTGCTGTGTATGTCTTTGAAACCGCTTACAGAACACACAAAACTTAAGTTGCTTTGTCATGTTTGTTGTTAATAATCTCATATATTGGCTTATACATTGAAAATGTCTGGTACCTGTATTATTGTGTGTTCATTATGCTAGGAAGCACTGACACATTGGACACTGGGATTAAAAAATGTGAACCTCTGTATTTTGACTGTTACAAATGATTAGAAATGTAGTGGGTTTACTGATGCAAACAGCTATTAAATAAGTAGCATAATAGTACATGTGAAATCAATACTTCCCATATGCCCTTGGAAGTGACAGGTCTGGAACTGGAGTGAGATTTGTGAAAGTGGCTACAGATAATTAAGAGAGAGCATTTTGCCAGAAATTTACTTCTTGTGCAAGTATTAGTTAATTAAAATGAAAAAGTAAAGATGGTAACAGCCACTTTTATTAATGCTATTTATTAGGAACGAGTAGCATCATTATCAGTTGTGAAATGACCCGGTCATACTTGTATGTCTGTTCACATTTGCAATTATATTTAGCTTATACTATATCTGAGGTGAGTGGCTGTTTTTTGTTGTGGTGATAGTTCCTTGTGGTGGTAGTAGAATCTAGTTTTGTTACATATAAATAAAATCTTTTTCATTTTCTAGCAATTTCATTTGGTGAAGTATGAACACAATTAATAGTGTTAAGAAATGGTGCAAGACCTCCAGTGTAGTACAAAAATAGGTCAGCTCTTATCTTTAAAAAATTACATTCTTCTAATTCATTGCTAAGCCCAAGTAAAGTAAAGAACTTCTTTTTCTTTCATCACTACCACAAGGAACTTCCACTGCGATGGAAAAAAGAAATCAATGCTGTAGGTACACTATTTGATAAAGTGTGTCCAGACATCGCTGTATAATCCAGAAATGACACCTAACATAATTGCATAGATAAAAAATATCTACTTGCCACCTGGCAGCAGGAGAACCCACGTAAAAAGAAATTTGCAAGCTTTCAGAGCCAATAGATCCTTCTTCTGCCAGCAAAGTTGAAGGGGGAGGAAGAGTGGTACCCCAAGATTCCTACTTTTGCAATCATTCCCAGTATAAAGCTTGCTGCATGCACCTTTCCATTACCACCTGTTCCAACACTAGCACTGGTAAATCCTAAAATATCAAGAACAGAGAAACGTCAAGAACCACATGTAGGTCATGAACAAACAGGTTTTTTTTATGTATGTTCATACACCAGTAAACTGACAGAGAGAATGAACCAGCACAAAAAACTGCTCCTACCAGACCATACAGGCTATAAAGGTCCTCTTGCCTGATCCTAGTTTCTGAACTGCAATACTTCCTTACATCTGACATCGTTCTCAACTTAACCTCTTCGGACACACCACCATCCGCTCCCCCTGCCCCCCCCCCCCCCCTTCTCTCCCTTAACCTTTTGTTTATTCATCTGTGGACTGAAGCAGAAATAGTACTGACCAATGTCATTAGTGTAGCTGCCTAAAGCAGAAGACTTGCATTATTACCCTTCACATTTACCACAATTTTT
This sequence comes from Schistocerca americana, assembly GCF_021461395.2. Classification (NCBI taxonomy): domain Eukaryota; kingdom Metazoa; phylum Arthropoda; class Insecta; order Orthoptera; family Acrididae; genus Schistocerca; species Schistocerca americana. Next base: position 161,316,568 of record NC_060121.1, on the reverse strand, counting down.
GTGAAATATAATGACACTACAGTGTTCATCTGCCAGTGTGAAAGGTATCACAAAAATAGCTAAGTATGAAAGCCTTGCGATTCACACATTTATATATTCATGTATATAAGCTGACTGACAGTGCTTCATGTGTCAGACTGATAAATTCAGCTTGAAAACGTGGGCCTAAAAACTTTATGTAAACTTTCACTTGCTCTTTGTATCTGTAAACTTTCACTTGCTCTTTGTATCTATTGGATCAAAACTTGTGTATGTCATGACATACTGAACAATGCAAAATCTGGGATGAGGTAATGACAGTATGAAATGGATAGATTGCTACTCATCATATAGTGGTGGTGCTGAGCGACAGACCGACACACAAAAAGTAAAATAAGACAAAAGAAAACTGGTGCGTACCCACACGTTTTTCACATAACATTTTATTATCATTGTCATGACACCACATTTCCTCTAGTTTCTCCATTACATCTTGTTTAGTGGTTATTGTAAATGTCCTTAGCCTCTGTTTCACAATAGCCCATAAATTTTCAGTTGGCTTCATATCAGGGCTATTCCCTGGCCAGGACAACACTTTCAGTTGCTTTTCTTTCAAGTACTTTGACACACTTTCGGCAGCATGTCGCACGTCAATGGTACTAACATCTAACATTTTTCCTGAATGTAAGAATTGGTCAACAGTTATGGCTCATAATTTCACATATTTATAATCTTCTCACAACTGTATTTCCTCCCCAAGTTTATAGAAAGCTTCCCTGCAGCAGTGCAGGAAACCAGTTATGTAAAACAAGAGTATACATATACGTGGGACATGGGCACTTCCATATTCTAATTGCAAGGACGTGCTATCCTGTAATTTCAAAATTTAATCACTAAATGTGCCCTGCAGGTATCCCTTTAATGCACTTACTGTACTGTTATGTGCACTGCAGTTTATCTGCACTTAACAAAATTAGTAAACAAAATATATTGTTCTCATTCATCAGCAATGAATTTAAACTTCGATTCTTTCCGGTGTGAACTTCTGAAACCCAATGTTTTTAGTGTAACTCCTCTTCAGTTATACAGGTTTTATTGAGCAATTAAGTACAAATAAATCACTCAGTATAACAGATCCTAACTCTTCTTAAACTAAACTGAATCAAAGACTTCGGGGCCAGCCGCGGTGGCCGTGCGGTTCTAGGCGCTCGAGTCCGGAGCCGCGCTGCTGCTACGGTCGCAGGTTCAAATCCTGCCTCGGGCATGGGTGTGTGTGATGTCCTTAGGTTAGTTAGTAGTTCTAAGTTCTAGGGGACTGATGACCACAGCAGTTCAGTCCCATAGTGCTCGGAGCCATTTGAACCATTTTTTGAAAGACTTCGGGAGATTGATACCTCTTATCCATTAAAGTACTCAGCAGATTTATGGAAATACTCAAATGTTAGAGCTAGAGAACGCTCTCAGGGTACCTCTGTTGGGGTCCACTCAAATACAGACCACTCTCTTGATGGATGTGCATGCAATCAGTTCGCTCACAAAACATATGTGCCCGTTGGAATGGAGAACTGATAAGTGGCAGTAGGGAATAAGAGACCAAATCAGTGGCCATAAAATAGCTATGTATCACTAAGTTGTCATAAACAAGTCCACAGGAGTGCATGTATTACATATTGGTGAGCTGAGACAAGTGAGGCCAGACAGTACACAGCAGTCATTAAATTTGCCATTCTCGTTTACCCATGCAAACTGGTGCCAGCATATGTATTGCTTTGTGCTGCACATAGTCTACATCTACACCTACATTTATACTCCGCCAGCCACCCAACGGTGTGTGGCGGAGGGCACTTTACGTGGCACTGTCATTACCTCCCTTTCCCTTTCCAGTCGCGTATGGTTCGCGGGAAGAACGACTGTCTGAAAGCCTCCATGCACTCTCTAATCTCTCTAATTTTACATTCGTGATATCCTCGGGAGGTATAAGTCGGGGGAAGCAATATATTCGATACCTCATCCAGAAACGCACCCTCTCGAAACCTGGCGAGCAAGCTACACCGCGATGCAGAGCGCCTCTCTTGCAGAGTCTGCCACTTGAGTTTGTTAAACATCTCCGTAACGCTATCATGTTTACCAAATAACCCTGTGACAAAACGCGTCGCTCTTCTTTGGATCTTCTCTATCTCCTCTGTCAACTCGATCTGGCACGGATCCCACACTGATGAGCAATACTCAAGTATAGGTCGAACGAGTGTTTTGTAAGCCACTTCCTTTGTTGATGGACTACATTTTCTAAGGACTCTCCCAATGAATCTCAACCTGGTACCCGCCTTACCAACAATTAATTTTATATGATCATTCCACTTCAAATCGTTCCGCACACATACTCCCAGATATTTTACAGAAGTAACTGCTACCAGTGTTTGTTCCGCTATCGTATAATCATACAATAAAGGATCCTTCTTTCTATGTATTCGCAATACATTACATTTGTCTATGTTAAGGGTCAGTTGCCACTCCCTGCACCAAGTGCCTATCCGCTGCAGATCTTCCTGCATTTCGCTACAATTTTCTAATGCTGCAACTTCTCTGTATACTACAGCATCATCCGTGAAAAGCCGCATGGAACTTCCGACACTGTCTACTAGGTCATTTATATATATTGTGAAAAGCAATGGTCCCATAACACTCCCCTGTGGCACGCCAAAGGTTACTTTAATGTCTGTAGACGTCTCTCCATTGATAACAACGTGCTGTGTTCTGTTTGCTAAAAACTCTTCAATCCAGCCACACAGCTGGTCTGATATTCCGTAGGCTCTTACTTTATCAGGCGACAGTGCAGAACTGTATCGAACGCCTTCCGGAAGTCAAGAAAAATAGCATCTACCTGGGAGCCTGTATCTGATATTTTCTGGGTCTCATGAACATATAAAGCGAGTTGGGTCTCACACGATCGCTGTTTCCGGAATCCATGTTGATTCCTACATAGTAGATTCTGGGTTTCCAAAAACGACATGATACTCGAGCAAAAAACATGTTCTAAAATTCTACAACAGATCGACGTCAGAGATATAGGTCTATAGTTTTGCGCATCTGCTCGACGACCCTTCTTGAAGACTGGGACTATCTGTGCTCTTTTCCAATCATTTGGAACCCTCCGTTCCTCTAGAGACTTGCGGTACACAGCTGTTAGAAGGGGGGCAAGTTCTTTCGCGTACTCTGTGTAGAATCGAATTGGTATCCTGTCAGGTCCAGTGGACTTTCCTCTGTTGAGTGATTCCAGTTGCTTTTCTATTCCTTGGACACTTATTTCGATGTCAGCCATTTTTTCGTTTGTGCGAGGATTTAGAGAAGGAACTGCAGTGCGGTCTTCCTCTGTGAAACAGCTTTGGAAAAAGGTGTTTAGTATTTCAGCTTTACGCGTGTCATCCTCTGTTTCTATGCCATCATCATCCAGGAGTGTCTGGATATGCTGTTTCGAGCCACTTACTGATTTAACGTACGACCAGAACTTCCGAGGATTTTCTGTCAAGTCGGTACATAGAATTTTACTTTCGAATTCACTGAACGCTTCACGCATAGCCCTCCTTACGCTAACTTTGACATCGTTTAGCTTCTGTTTGTCTGAGAGGTTTTGGCTGCGTTTAAACTTGAAGTGAAGCTCTCTTTGCCTTCGCAGTAGTTTCCTAACTTTGTTGTTTTACCACAATGGGTTTTTCCCGTCCCTCACCTTGCTGAATGTGTGCGTAATTGTATCTGTTGAGCCATCAGTACGTCTGGTGGGATTACAGGTGTTTCCTCACTAATATTTCAGTTAAATGATTGGTTGAATAAAAACCACTAGAGGCAGAAAAGCATTTTGTCTGTACTTATTGCCTGAGGATGTTCAAATTTTGGAAACTTTTATTTTTATTTATTTATTTTGTTGTATAAAGCTTACCTGCTGTATTATTCACAGCAAATTTGTCTTACTGTGTCCATTAAATTGCCAACATGATCAATTATTTTCTTCAGTCAGTGCACATGTTACAAAGAATGCAGCCTTAAGGTGTAAATTTTGGCTCCTGCACATATGAGAAAAAGTGTTGGTGTTCCAGTTGCTATGCGTTTATTGATAGATTATCATTTTTTACTGTTCACTGTTCCTACTTAAGATTACATATTGTTATTTGGAGATAGTGAGTGGAGCTTGGAGGCTAGAAAATGGAATGTCAAGTGGAGAAATCAGAACACTTCCAACATATTCTTGTCTTTGAGCTCAGTAGAGGGATGATGGCAGCAGAGGCAGTTGGAAACATTTGCACTGTGTATGGAAGTAATGCCATTGGACAGAGCGCAGCAAGGAAATGGTTTTCTCATTTTAAGGATGATTGTTTTGACATTACTCTCCGTGTTCAGGAAAACCTTCAGGGTTTGATGAAGATCATTTAAATGCATTAATCCACAATGATCCATATTTATGTACTCAAGAACTGGCAGATGTGATGAACTGCGGTCATTCCACCATCATGTTGTATTTGCATGCAGTGGGAAAGTTTCAAAACTTGGGTGTATGTGTACAACATGCTCTAAGCCAAAATCACAAAAATCAACAGATGGCCAAATGTAAATCTGTGCTTGCTAGTCATCAATTGGTCGTGAACAACACTGACCAGTGCTAACCTGTATGAGTACTGATGACAAGAAATGGTGTCTTCATGTTAAATAAGAAAAACAAATGAATGGTTGACTCCCAAACAAGGCAGCACTCCCCATACAAAAATGTGTGTGCTTCCACAAAAGATCATTATCAGCATTGTTATAATTAGTAGTGAAGTCTATAGAGTCAGACTAACAGAGTGGAAATAAACGAATAACTGGCAAGAAAGATTACATATTATCTTCTCAGTGTACCCAAGAAAATGAAATTTTACAGAAAATTTTTGGCCAGTTCACTACCTAGAAAGGGCAAGTTGTACAGTCCCTGGCTAGCAGCCACTTAAGTCTATTCTGGGAGTAGCACGGAAAACGCTTTGTACAAACACGTAATAACACCTAATCGGAGAATAATCGCAGGATAACTAAATTGGTGATTCTGTCAGGGTTAGTAGAGTTAACCAGAGAAAGTTTTGTCAGTGGTAGGAATAGTTACAGAATTAATGATAATATTGTTTGTTAGAATGAGGAAGGAGAATAAACAGAGACATCACACAAATTATGGAGGAATATGACTATTCCAAATTTATTCAAAAATTTCGTACTATTACTTTTTGATCTGATGCTTGAGAAACTGGAGCATATGAATGAAATGTGAAACTATTTCCTGTCATAAACCTTTTTGCTTGTAGTAGGCTAAATAGGCATTTCATATAGGTACTTCGTGAATTATATTCTGTCGTATTGTAAAAATGACCATTATTACCAAAACAGTCTCACTTATTTGGTGTGTGTACAATTGCAACAATATTAGAAAGGCCTATTTTAGAAGGAAGGTCAGCTTTGGCCGTAATTTTTAAGATTTATTAACAGCAAACTTGATTTTAGATCTCATAATGATGATCTTCAGTGCTTCAGCGTACAAGTTAAAGCTCGTAGGCAGGCACTGGTGTCTAGTTATTATCAGTACCAGAAGCTATGAAACGATTGTATCATTTCATAGCTTCTGTTACTGATAATAACTAGACACCAGTGCTTACGAGCTTTAACTTGTACGCTAAAGCACTGAAGATCATCATTATGTGATCAAAAATCGATTTTGCTGTTAATAAATAATCAAAAAAAAAGGAGAATAAATTTTTATGGTCATATTCTCAGAATAAATTCCAACAGATTAACTAAACAAATCTTTGACTTCTTCCGTAACTGAAAAACGAAGCCCAACTGGTTTAAAGAAACTGAGAAAGACCTAGTGGAATTAAATATTTCAGAAAATTCACTTATTGATCGAACTGCTAAATTAATTACTAAAGATGAAAACATAAGGTTCCAAGGCAAATCCACACAAAAGTCCAAATCCTTCATCTCGGAAGAAGAGAGGAGAAGAAGATCAGAAAGAATGAAGAAATACTGGGCCCTAAGAAAAGAACAACGCACAAAGAAATGATTGATCCAGCGTACCCCAAAGAGGGTGAAACGAAAGAAGAAGAAATAATCAAAATTACGGCCAATGCTGACCTTCCTTCTCATTTATCATATGGTCATTGTGCACATAGCACTCTATGGAGTCGCCAATCAATAAGGCTTATTTTCTTTTATCTAGTAGACAGTGAAAAAATAATCAGATCAAGAAACCACACCAGTCTTGGGCACTATTTGTATTAACAGCTTTTTCAGTATTAGACGACGACATTTCAGTTTTTCATGTTGCAAAACGTTTGCGGAATTTTGATGAGGTAATATATTCTTTCGCAGAAAGGAAGCAGCCCATGTGTACTGTAGCAAGATTAGACACAAAAAAATGCTAGGAGCTAAGGACTGAATAAATGTGTACTGTTTGGCTTGTCTATTGTCTATACTGGTTTTATGTATCCTATATTTAATTTTATGTCACACAGAACAGCAAGTTATTAGCTAATAGGCATTAGTGTGTCCAAATTTTCTGGAGTCCTTGTTCTTCTGGTTACAAATGATCCCATAAAGAGAGAGAGAGAGAGAGAGAGAGAGAGAGAGAGAGAGAGAGAGAGAGAGAGGGGGGGGGGGGGGGGGGGAGAGGAAGGAAAGAAAGAAAGAAAGAAAATGGGCAGGATGTCAAACCGGCCGAGTGGGAGCAGGAGAGGCACCACAAGACATTTTAATTTCGATTATCCTGAATATAGCTTGATGGCATCCATTACAAAATATACACATTTGAGTTCCACAGTGTGAAATACAGTGACGTGTGGTAGAAGAATGCTGTGTGAAGAGATGTGGCACTGCACTTTGTCACACATAAGACCAAATAATGCTTCTTACATTTCCTCGAAGTTATATGTTTTGTGCTTCAGACATCTTGAGAAAGATGTGCATTACAAAATGAACAAATTTTTGAAAAGTCCTTTTTCTTTCTTTTTCTTCTTTTTTTTTATGTCCTACCTCAAATGCTTTAGGGAGGTGGGCGGAGGGGGGGATGCCACTCTGTAGTATTGCCCTGGTTCAAAATATCGTAGATCCAGAGCTGTTGCGCAGAGCAGTCAGAGTTATAGTGGCGGGGGAGGGGGGGGGGGGGTAGGGTAGGTAGGTTAGGTAGGTTAGGTAGTCTCCACGTGATCCGTGTTTACATTTAGTGATTTTGCTGTTTCCTCTTAGTTTACTGCTCTCACATCAAATGAAGAAAAAGTGATTTCTGTGGTTAGGAGCTACCAAGTGAATTAAAATACATTCACATAATTATTTTCAGATTTCATTTTATTTCCACCTTTCTGGCAGTCAAGCATTAATTGCCTTGCAGTACAATGAAGTTATTTTTGTCGCTTTCCTAAAGAAATTAGACTTTTATTTATCTTTTCCGCTGAGGCAGCCAATTTATTTGAAACAAAGTGTTTAATTCCACACTGTTGGCTAGTTTCAACAGTTTGCCGCATTTCAAGTGCACATTTTCGTCTTCTAACATGTATGGCATTGTGCCATAATAAAGAAACAAACATGAGGTGATACAGTACTGGTTCTCCAAGAAAATTTATATCCCTAAAACCTCACTGAAAAGCTTAACATAGAGGTCTACTTCGTTGGGAGTCTGGATATACGAATGTGCGCTTTAAGGCGAATTTTTCATTTCAGTATGGTTCAAGAAATTCAGACGCCCTTGTGGTATCTTCTGATGTCTTGTTTCTTTTATGACATAATTTTAGATTGTTTAATGTTTTACATATAGGAACATACAGGCTTCCTATGTCATTGTAACTGTGCAAGTGCGGTGATGCCTTTTATCTCGCGCTCTCTGGCAACTGCTGGAACAAACCTGTTCCTAACAGATTGTGGGAAAATATTACGAATTGTGGTTTGAAAGGTGTTACTTTCGAAGTAAAATTTCCTTCCACGCAAGATGAACTATGTGCATGAATGTACGATGAATTTCTCAAGCCACAGTGTGTATGACTCTCATTTAAAAGTCAACTCTTTGGTGACAAGCCATTCAGAAGAATTTCAAGCCCAGAAGTTCAGAGATTTATGTCAGTGTTAAACATTTTACTGGCACATTTGTGTATGTATATTAAAAGTGTAAAACACGCAAAAAAAGATAAACATTATATGTGAAAGATTAGTTTCTTTTAGCTTATTAATCTTAGAGACAAATATTATATATGAAAGCTTTGCTTTTCTTGTAGCAACTATATGTATATTAATTTAAACCATTAACTTTTCCTGTTCATGTGTTTGCGCTACGTAAGTGATGTTGCTATTGACTGACTACATCACTTGTCCTGTGCTCTGAATATCTGCTGTTATTGGCTGGCAAGATCACATGACATGAGCTATGACTGGCTTACAAAAGCGCACCGCAATCTAGATTTCAGTGCTTCTGAAAGTAACATGTGGTGTTCAGTGAAGTGCGACTTTATACTTTCATAATACGAAAATCTGCAGTGTACATGTTGCTGCACATCAAAGAACATTCCAAAACATGTTTTTTCCCCCTGTGTTTCGTTTTCTAAAGTGCCGGGAAATAATAAGTTGCTGTATAAAACCATAATGAATCAAATGATAGACAAATTTTACAGTTCTGAGGGAAAGTATGCTGTTAATTAAAGGTGGAAAAAGTGTATTTTCACCTGGGAGAAAGTGTATTTTTAACTGGGAGATCCGGGAAAAAACCTGGGAATTTTTTTTTCCTTGTCCACATTTACACCCTGAAGTTGTTTTTGTTATTGATTGTAAAAATCAGTTTCAGCTGATCTGTGAACTGTATACAGTTTTTGTTTGGACTTTGTCTCCTTTTCCATGATTAAGAATGGAGTTACATGTTGTGGTGTTAAAATGTACAACAAATAAGATGTTGTCTAACATAAAGCAAGAAATTTGGAATCTCAAACAATCCAAAAGAAAATTAAAAACATACGTCCATAGCCACTCTTCCTACAAATTATCTGAATGGCCTATTAGTTACATGCCAAGTAGCAATGGTTATAGTAAAGCTGTATGACAAATAATAATGTTCTGTAAATAGGCATCTGTATTGAGAGATATAAGAAAGAAAAATTGGAAAATACCATTGTAATAAAGTAAGTAATTAGCTAGTAAAAGCAGGTAAACAGCAGTTACACAGTAAAACAGAGGTGGTAGTAACCTTTTTCAAATAGCAGCTTTCTTATTAATTTATTAGATTAAATTTATGGCATAATCAAGAATAGCAATAGTGGTATAATGCTAGTTCATTGTAAATACAGTACACACACTAAGTTTCTATGAGGTCTTTGCCTTTCGATAATGTGTACCTTAACTTGTTGCATATCCCTGAAGATTCTCATTGATGGAATCAGTGGAACGTGCTTAATGAACGAAATACAGCTTTAAGCATTTGACAATTTCTATCAGACTATTTAACTCAGTTTCACTTTCACCTGTCTGACTGAATTTGCAGCTTATTGCATGAAATTCATTCTGTCTCTGTCTGTCTGTCTGTCTGTCTGTCCGTGCGTGCGTGCGTGCGTGCGCACCCCCCTCAGAAATTATTGGAAGGATAACTAAGGCTTTCTCTTTTTCAGAACTACTATTTTGCCACAGCCTGATAAACTGAAGACCATGATGGACAAATTCAAGGCCTTCCACGAGAAGTTCCTGCAGAAATATGAATAATGTGTAAATATAAGGAAACTTGAAAACACTCTATTATCAGAGTTATTTCAAGTGATGAGTGTGTCGTGATGCTCTCTTTCTTCGTGGTGGAAAAGTCTTAAACACATTTGTTCAAACTAGCTCTATATAAAGAAGGAAAAAAATTGGTGTACTTCCTAATGAACAGTGCATTTTGTGTCCATTTTGTCACTGCTTCAGGCAATATTCTTTTTTCATTTTGTGCACATTCTCATGTTGAATAAATTCCTTGGATAATGTATCAAACAGAATTTTGAGAGTAGTTACAGAAAGTATACACAACAGTAAACAAGAAAGATAGGATCCAGAGTATGAAACTTTACAATAGGGTAAGAATTGGAAGCACATTTTTGAGTATTGTTCACAGGAGCTCAAAATGATGCACTCAAAATTGACAGCATTATCTTGAATTCTAATTTATCTTTAACAATATACTTTTTGCATTAAGTCAAATGTTACGTTTCATAATGTGGAACACGTCAGTGAAGAACAGTCTAGAATTGCTCTGTTGTTAAATTCATGTAATATGCATATAGATGGCAGAATAATTGTGACTTGTTACAGAGTCCCTAAGTCATTTCAAATTATTGTGAAGATTATATACAATTAAGTCAGAATTTTCCCGGCAAAGGAAAAATTTTTGAGTGACATAGTTTTTAATATTTTGCTTTACATTTTTTAGATGTGACTTTTTCCTAGCTGATGCTGTGAACAGTATTATTGGTGTATTTTCTTTTCTCATCCTTAAAGCTTCATGTTTTTGTATGAGACTGTTAGTCATATACCCATTCTATTGAATCGCTTGGAAGCGGAGTTTTATTGACTGCTTGTAAATGTTGTAGATATTCTACTGTCTGTGAATAAATAACTAATACTCAAAGATTTATTTGTTTAAATTGTACATTCAGAATGAATAAATTAGTATGTTGGGACTGTGTGTGTGTGTGTGTGTGTGTGTGTGTGTGTGTGTGTGTGTGTGTGTGTGCGCGTGTCCTACATAGCCTGCTCTGTAGTTCCTACTTTAATACACTAAGATCACTTAATCCACATACTTCCATACATACCATGCTACAGCCCACATTCTATGACAACTGGAAGACTACATCGATGTGTTTACTTAGTGAGGTATAGTCATCTATCTTCTGTAACTGTCATTAGTTCGCCCTGGATTTTCTGTCATTTCATATCAATTTTCATGATTCAAGCACTCGTTCATAAAATTTCTCCTACCTGTCTACACTCATCTCAAGTGTAGTAATTGTTTCTTTTCTTTTGGCATATATTTGATTTGTTCGTGCTGTACGTTACTATGTCAAACACGGCCTGGCACCGAGCAAAAATGATAAATTACTGCACCACTACTATATGAAGAGAGCTGGCAGCTGATATACCTATTCCTCCAATGCGGTATAATAATTATAATAATAATAATAATGATGATGATAATAATGTGGATGTTGACAATCTCGAATCTCGGTGCTGAAAAGATTTCGGGGGAAAGATAAAATTGTTCAAGGGTGGGGAAGTCTTCTAGTTTCTGACATCCATCAAAACCCAAGTTCATATTAAACATATAAGCAGTTGAAAAACATACTTCAGTTCAATAAAATCTTCAACTATAGCAAGGATGACATGATGGGAAAGCTGAACTAAATTTTCATGTCTTGCTCATTACAAAGTAGAGCTGATAAGGAGATTTGGTTCACCAGGGAAGAAAAGTTTCCAATTAATGTGTTTCCTCTATCTCAAGTACTGTTGTAGGAGGTCATGATCAAGTTGGAGGCTGGCCAGAGCAAAAGGAACAGACAATGCAGTCATTTGAACAGAGCAAATCCAGCCAACAGATGTAGAGTTACTTCATTGTGTATGAATAAATAAAGATAAAAGTGGTATCTGCTCATTTGGTGAAAAAGGGTGAGCATCCTTTAAAACTGGATGTTGTGGCACATAGTACAATTTGCATCATCATCATTTAAGACTGATTATGCCTTTCAGCATTCAGTCTTGAGCATAGTCCCCCTTATAAAATTCCTCCATGATCCGCTATTCAGTGCGAACATTGGTGCCTCTTTCTGATGTTAAGCCTATTACTTCAAAATCATTCTTAACCGAATCCAGGTACATTCTCCTTGGTCTACCCTGACTCCTCCTACCCTCTACTGCTGAACCCATGAGTCTCTTGGGTAACCTTGCTTCTCCCATGCGTGTAACATGACCCCACCATCTAAGCCTGTTTGCCCCGACTGCTACATCTATAGAGTTCATTCCCAGTTTTTCTTTGATTTCCTCATTGTGCACACCCTCCTGCCATTGTTCCCATCTACTAGTACCTGCAATCATCCTAGCTACTTTCATATCCGTAACCTCAACCTTATTGATAAGGTAACATGAATCCACCCAGCTTTCGCTCCCATACAACAAAGTTGGTCGAAAGATTGAACGGTGCACAGATAACTTAGTCTTGGTACTGACTTCCTTCTTGCAGAAGAGAGTAGATCGTAGCTTAGCGCTCACTGCATTAGCTTTGCTACACCTCGCTTCCAGTTCTTTCACTATGTTGCCATCCTGCGAGAATATGCATCCTAAGTACTTGAAACCGTCCACCTGTTCTAACTTTGTTCCTCCTATTTGGCACTCAATCCGTTTATATTTCTTTCCCACTGACATTACTTTCGTTTTGGAGATGCTGATCTTCATACCATAGCCCTTACATTTCTGATCTAGCTCTGAAATATTACTTTGCAGACTTTCAATCGAATCTGCCATCACAACTAAGTCATCCGCATATGCAAGACTGCTTATTTTGTGTTCACATATTTTAATCTCACCCAGCCAGTCTATTGTTCTCAACAGATGATCCATAAATAATATGAACAACAGTGGAGACAGGTTGCAGCCTTGTCTTACCCCGGACACTACTCTGAACCATGGACTCAATTTACAGTCAACTCTAACTGCTGTCTGACTAACCATGTAAAGACCTTTAATTGCTTGCAAAAGTTTGCCTCCTATTCCATAATCATGTAGCACAGACAATAACTTCCTCCTAGGAACCTGGTCATATACCTTTTCTAGATCTATAAAACATAGGTACAATTCCGTGTTCCACTCGTAACACTTCTCCATTATTTGCCGTAAGCTAAAGATCTGGTCCTGACAACCTCTAAGAGGCCTAAACCCACACTGATTTTCATCCAATTTGTCCTCAACTAATACTCGCACTTTCCTTTCAACAATACCTGAGAAGACTTTATTCACAATGCTGATAAAAGAGATACCTCTGTAGTTGTTACAATCTTTTCTGTTTCCATGTTTAAAGATTGGTGTGGTTACTGCTTTCATCCAGTCTGATGGAACCTGTCCCGACTCCCACGCCATTTCAATTATCCTGTGTAGCCATTTAAGATCTGACATTCCACTGTATTTGATGAGTTCCGACTTAATTTCATCCACCCCAGCCACTTTATTGCACTGCAATCTATTGACCATTTTCTCCACTTCCTCAAATGTGATCCTATTTCCATCATCATTCCTGTCCCATTGTACATCGAAATATGAAACATTACTGATCATATTTTCACCTACATTGAACAACTCTTCAAGATATTCCCTCCATCTGCCCAAGGCATCAACAGGATTCACCAGCAGTACAATTTGCATAGAATACTAATTATTCATAAATATCTCCAGAGTTTCAGAAGACACTGTGAAAACTAAAAGATGTCCAGAAAATACCCACACATCAGTGGATAGAGCATCTCCCAATGTTGTCAGCTCACACTACATGTGAGGCACAGACTATGAAACAGCAAACATCAGCACTTGGATGTTGTATGTTGAAGTCGCTGCTCATGTGCCTGGGTAGATGAAATGGCAGCACGAACTAATCTGATGCAGTAATGTGGAGTGGGCGATTTGACTGCATGTTCTGAATTGCCTCATCCTTATTGATGCACTCTGCAACTGTGCCAAGGTGGATATTACAAATCAGAACTTGGACAGATACTCTATCCGCAGAAAGATTTCATTTTTCTGAATGTCTTGTTTTCATGCAGTTGTGTTCTGTAACCTCGAAAGTACTTATGAATACCTGTAATTCTGTGTCAATAAAGATGAAATAAGTTGTGTTTAAATAGAGGAAGCAGGGGAAAATATTTGACTTAAATGTATGAGAGAAGGAAAGTAGCTACTCACCATATAGCAGAGATGCTGAATCGTGATAGGCACAATAAAGAGATTCATACAATCGTAGCTTTCGGCCATTCAGGCCTTTGTCAGCAGTAGACACATATACATGCGCGCGTGCAAGCGCAGGCGCAACTTGCACACATGTCAGCAGTCTCAGAGAGTTGAAACTACACTGTGAGCAGCAGCGCCAGTGCATAATGGGAATGGCGACTGGGTGGGGGTAAGGAGGAGGCTGGGGTGGGGAGGGGGAGGGATAGTATGGTGGGAGTGGCGGACAGTGAAGTGTTGCAGTTTGGATGGAGGGTAGAAGAAAAGGTGCGGAGAGGGAGGGGGGAGGGGGGGGGGGAGGAGTAAGTAGCGGAAACAAGAGAAATAAAAATATAAGAAATTAAAAGACTGGGTGTGGCGGTGAACGGTGGAATGACGGCTGTGTAGTGCTGGCATGGGAACAGGGAGGGGGCTGGATGGGTGAGGACAGTGACTAACGACGGTTGAGGCCAGGAGGGTTATGGGAATGTAGGATGTATTGCAGGGAAAGTTCCCACCTGCGCAATTCAGAAAAGCTGGTGTTGGTGGGAAGGATCCATATGGCACAGGCTGTGAAGCAGTCATTGAGATGAGGGGTATCATGTTTGGTAGCGTGTTCAGCTACAGGGTGGTCCACTTGCTTTTTGGCCACAGTTTGTCGGTGGCCATTCATGCGGACAGACAGCTTGTTGGTTGCCATACCTACACAAAATGCAGCACAGTGATTGCAGCTTAGCTTGTAGATCACATGAGTGGTTTCGTAGGTAGCCCTACCTTTGATGTGATAGGGAATGTTAGTGACCGGACTGGAGTAGGTGGTGGTAGGAGGATGTGTAGTACGGGTCTTGCATCTAGGTCTATTACAGGGGTATGAGCCATGAGGTAAGGGATTGGGAGCAGGGGTTTTCACACGTGTTTGGGTGTATTTTTGTATAATTTTTTGGACATAACTCTACTTTCTTACATATTGTTTTGCATTTTTTGCACCACCATGGATCCTTGCGCCTTCCATCTGCGTCAATACAGAAAAGTTTCCTTATCCCCAGCCAGATCCCAGTCCCACATACTGTTACTGCGTTGTTGCTTGGCTCATGAATTCCCCCCTAATGGCCTTACCATCAAATTACCCATCTCTGGTTGCCACCCCTCCTTCCACAATGACCTCCACCTGTTCAGATTCTGCCAATCCTTAGCCCTCACCAACATAGTCCTGCAAAAACCATATCAACCAAGCCCAATCCTCCTTGCAGCACCTTCTCTCCATCTGCAAGATTCTCATGCTATGTAATCCAAAATTTCTGGAACCCATAACACGCATTGAAACTCTTGCCCTGCAGGAACTTGAGCAACATGCACAACACCACCTCAAAAAGCTCTCCATCCTGCTCACTTCCTACTTCCGCCTAAGAGTACCACTGTCCACCACTTCTACAACAACCTCCAAACCTCGCCCACGCCCCCCTCATAGCTGACAAACCTTGTGTCGCAGACCTACTACACTTACCCCACCCTCCGAAACGCCCTCCCACCACTACACAGAAATCAAAACCTAAACAGACCCGCAACACACTCATGAACCTTTCCTCCAGAAGCCTTAGTCCCACAGAAATATGTCCTTTCCAAAGGCCTCACCTTTTGCCTCACTCCAAAGTTCAATCATGCAGGACTAGTTAAAGACCTTCTCTCCTTCTCCCGGTCCCTACAGTGGAAACACTTTTTCGCCACCAACCCGACCAATCAGGCTCGACCAAAGACCTACATTGAACCTTGCCTAACTCAGTTCACTCCATCCAACCGTGATCCACCCCCACTGCCTCCAAACCACCCCCTGTTAACTTTCCAGAATTTCTTATCCTTGAACCTTGCCTCACCATCATTCCACAAATCCCTCAGCATGCATACTAACCTTACATCTGCAGAAAGAACAGCAGTCCACCATCTATAAACTGATCCCAATCTTGTAATCCTACCTGCAGACAAAGGCTCCACCACTGTAGTTTTGAACCGCAAGGATTATGTGACAGAAGGACTCCATCAGCTGTCAGATACTTCCACCTACAAACCATGCCACAGTGATCCCATTCCAGCAATCCAGCAGGATCTCCAATCACTACCCAAATCCGTAGGCCCATTCCAGAACCTCTCCCCAGAGTCCATCTCTCTACTTACCCCTACCACTCCCCTTACTCCCACCTTCTACATGCGTCCTAAAGTCCATAAACCCAACCACGCAGGACGCCCCATTGTGGCCGGTTACTGTGCCCCCACTGAGAGAATCTCGGCTCTCGTAGACCAACACCTTCAACCTAATACCCGGAACTATCCTCTTATATAAAAGATACCAACCATTTCCTCGACCGACTCTCCACAGTTCCTTTCCCTTTACCGCATGGTGCCCTGCTCGTCACTATTGATTACATCTCCCTGTACACTAACATTCCTAATGCCTATGGCCTTCGGGATGGTTCCTTTGAAAGGGCACGGCCAATTTCCTTCCCAATCCTTCCCTAACCCGAGCTTGCACTCCGTCTCTAATGACCTCGTTGTCGACGGGATGTTAAACACTAACACCCACCACCACCACCACCACCACCTATGGCCTTACTGCTATCGAACACTACCTTTCCAGATACCCTATGGATTCCAAACCAGCAGCCTCCTCCATAGTCTCCATGACCAACTATATCCTCACCCACAATTACTTCTCCTTTGAAGGCATTACCTACAAACAAATCCACGGTACGGCTATGGGCACCCGCATGGCACCATACTATGCTAACCTATTCATGGGCCATCTAGAGGAATCCTTCCTAAAAACCCAGAATCCTAAACCCCTCACCTGGTTCAGATTCATTGATGACATCTTTGCTATCTGGATTGAAAGTGAGGACACCTTATTCACATTCCTCCAGAACTTCAACAATTTCTCCCCCATTTGCTTCACCTGGTCCTACTCAACCCAACAAGCCACCTTCCTAGATGTTTACCTCCACCTCAGAGATGGCTACATCAGTACCTCCATCCATATCAAACCTACTAACCACCAGCAATACCTCCACTGCAACAGCTGCCACAGCTGTAAGGAAGGGTCTTCTGCAGTGGAGGTATTGCTGGTGGTTAGTAGGTTTGATATGGATGGAGGTACTGATGTAGCCATCTCTGAGGTGGAATCCTGATGGTCCCATGCCTGCTGCAATCATAATTGATGATTTTGTTGGGCCAACATGTGAACATGCAGGGGTGGCCTGCTGCGGAGCTCCATATTCAACGATGTACGATGAATGGTGTGTTCCGAAACACTTGTGCGTACACCAGCATTGTGCTACTTTACAAATCAGGCAAGCCTCTTAGCGCCTAGTGGTAGTTTTACTGTCTAACTCTTTCAGTAGGTGCTCACGACAGTAGTACATGAACTATCGACTAGCTTCGCTGTTTTTGAAATACTCGTTCACAGGCTTTACATAATAATAATCTGCCCTTTGTCAAAGTCACTTATCCCAATCTTCAGTAGGTTGATCCCCCATCCATGTCTGCTACACTTGCACAATTTCATTATAGCGTCACTTGTCCACAACACCATCAGCCAGCATCCAACATCGCAGTTGGTAGTGGTCATAATGTTTTGGCTTATCAGTGTATAGACAACTTGTTTGACTCCATGCCCGACTTCGTGCAGACAGAGCATGAATCTCTGATGACTTTGAGCTGTTATATCTCAGGCAATATTTTGTTGAAGTGATGTTTGGCAACTGTAAATGTTCTCTCAAGAATAATAATGGAAAGAATTTTACAAGCCATAATTCAGCCAGAAAATTTTGGGCAAACCACGTGAAAAAAATTTCAAGGTATGGCTTCTTATATCTTAGAGACTAAAGGTACAACAAACGTAAAACTTGGCATGTAATAACCTAACACCACGAGGTTCTCAAATACAATAATTTCATGGATTACCACTTTCCAATGCTGAATAAGTTAAGTGCAAAGTGGAAGAGTTTGTAAAGACTAAAAAAGTGCTATTTCTTGACCTGGTTTTGCAAAAACCTTTGTCCTATAAAACTCTCCAACTCTCACTAGGAAGACCTTGGTTTTAACTGCGTAAAAAGGTGTATAAGGTAATCTAATGCTCACAATGGTAGATAATTCAAGTCAAAGTTCTGCGCAAAGATCGGGGTATGAAAAAATTTAAACTTTGGATTCTTATATCTCAAAGAGAAAATGCATGCTAAACATGAAACTTATTACGCAATAGTTCGATAGCATGAGGATGTGGAATACAAAATTTCATTCATTTACTACTTTCCAGTAATCTGAAAATTCTTCAAAAGATGACAACTGCTGTGAGTATTCAACACTTCTTTTAAAAACACCACTTTCCATTAAAGCTTCGAAACTAATCTCATTCAAAACCCTCAGCACAATGGGAAAAATTTCCAACATGACTATCAATGCTACATAAACTGAGGCAAACTATCTGGAAAAATTGTGTTGTGAATAACATTTTAACCTAGACTTCTTATATCTCGTTGATTGAAGGCATGATAAACATGAGGCACTGGGCACAACAAATAAGCAACATAAGGTTTCACAATATATAATATCATTCTTGTACACTTTCTAAATTTCTACAAAATTTGATTTTTGTAAAAGTTACAAAATTAGATCACATTCAGTGTGCTTTTAGAAAATCAGGTCTCCATAACTGATTTCAGAGTAATCATAATTGGAAAGAGTATGTTTTCAAGCATTCAGAAAATCACGTTTGATTTTCCAGTGTGCGCTAACAGTTCCCAAAAATGACAGATGACGTTGAGGGAAAGTACTGTGATAACAGTCTACATTGCAGCAACCTGTTGTCTGTATTTCTTTGGATGTGGATTTTATTTTTAAATTGACAAGTAATAACTGACTATATTGTGTTGGTTCATGGTGACACTGTCACTACAGTTTCAAGAAGATAAACCAGCAGCAGTGCTGCAGGGGTGACGCCCAATAGCCATGCAATACCAGCCATGGGTTGGTTTCTTTATCCAGGTTCCCAAGCCTCTAATTTGGTTTCTTAATTTAGGTTATAAAGCCTTGTGGTGGTATCTGTCTGCTTACAAAGCCATTTGCTAAGTACCTTATCTCCAATTCTCAAATCTGTAGGAATATCTCACATAGGTGACAAGCAATAAGTAATATCAGTTCTGATTTTAACTTTCTCAACATCGTAACATTATTGACTTATCAATGGAACAAAATGATGCACTGATAAAATTTATGCATCCTCAAGACCCATCTCATTCATTTTATTGTTTCAAAATAGTGAGTGTTTTTGGGTACCAGAACCAACACCTCATTTCCATGCTCTCTGATCCTTCAATATCCTCATCTGGCTGACAGTATCGATTTCCTGAAAATGAACAGCAGAAAGTGGCCCAAAAATTTCCAAGAATATAAACTGCAATGTTCAGAAGTTAATATTAAAATTGATGTTAATTTTCGTTTGCCACCTGTCTGAGATACACCTGTTGATTTGAGAGTTGGAGATAGGTACTTAGCAAATGTCTTTACAAGCAGACAGGCACCACCACATGTCTTTATAGCCTAATTAAGAAACCAAATTAGTGGCTTGGGAACAGGGATATGGAAACCCCATCCATGGCTGGTATTACATAGCTATTAGGTGGGAACCCGATGGTGATTGGGTTGTTGGTTCATGTTCTTGAGTTGGTAGTGACAGTGTCACCATGGATCAATGCAATATATTGACATACAACTTATTAATTTAAAAATAAAGTCCACATCCAACGAAACATGGCCAACAGTCTGCTGCAATGTAGCCTGTTGCTGTGGTACATTCGCTCAAGGTTATTTGCCATTTTCAGGGTCCATTAGTGCATTTTTGACTATTTTACAAACTCTTCAACTTTGCACTTAATTTATTCAGTATCAAAAAGTGGTACATAAATGAAACATTATATTTGAGAACCTTGGGTTATTAGGTTACCACGTGTCTAGTTTAGACCGATAACCTTGCTGTTTGATCCCTTCCCCCCAAATCAACCAACATTCCTAGTTCCGGTGTGAAATACTCATCATCCAATTTTAGGAAAGATATTTAGTAAAAGACTGGATTTTGTAACAACAAAAACAATCAATTTTTGACAAAATAATTTAATTGGATCAATAAAAAAAACCTACTCACCAAGCAACAGCAGAACACACACATAAGAGGGTTGCAATCAGACAAGCTTTTGGAGCCAGTGGCTCCTTTTTCAGGCAGAAGGGTTGAAGGGGAAGGAAGAGGTGTGAAGAAAAAGGACTGCAGAGGTCTAGGGAAAGGGATAGATTTCAGGAAAGTCATCCGGAACTGCAGGTCACAGAAGACTTACTGCAAAGAGATGAAAAGGAACGACTGATTGTTGGGGACTGCATCAGATGAGATTTTAAAACCTGAGAGCTTAGAGGTGGAAGAGGATAATATGCAAGATAGAGGTTATTGCTTAAACATCATGCATGAGTTAATAAGAGTGAAAAGCTAAGTGCATTGTACGTAATAGAGGTAGGAGGGGGTGATGAAAAATAGACAGATAACACAATGAAAGATGTAGAAAACTAAAACAGAGTGAAGAAAACAGTAGTTACCATGAAGAAATGTTGAGGTGGAAGAAATTAACGTAAATTAGGCCAGGTGGGTGGCGAGAACCAAGGATGTTTTGTAGCGCTAGTTCCCACCTGCGGAGTTCTGAGAAACTGGTGTCTGGGGGAAGAATCCAGATGGTGTGTGTGGTGAATCAGGGACCAAGGTTATGATTATTATGTTGTAGATCATGCTCTGCAACAGGATTTTGCATGTTGCCAGTATACACTATCTGCCTGTGGCCATTCATCTTAATTGATAACTTGGTCGTAGTCATGTCGATGTAAAAGGCTGAACAGTGTTTACATAACAGCTGGTATATGATGTGTCACTTCAGAAGTGGCTGTCCCTTTGATAGTATATGTTTTGCCAGTTACAGGGCTGCTATAGATGGTGGTAGGAGGGTGCACAGGGCAAATCTTGCAGCAGGGACAGTCACAGGGGCAGGAACCATAGGGTAGGGAGATGGGTGCTCACGTGAGCTCCTGAGGCCCACCACATGGCGTCCATGGAGACGAGGCACTTGCCAGAGCTTAAGTCTTAGTGGTGACTTAGTACCTATGTACCACATTTTTAAAATGTGACTACACCTATTCAGGCTGGTTTAGTTTTATTTCTAGACCATGCCCTCGTAGACATATTATAGAATCAGGTTTATCTTCTGAAGAAGGCTCAATTACTTGGGCTGAAACCTAGGTAAAGGTTGGTTTCATTACCGCAATCAAGGTTGATAGTTTCTTATATACCAAATGGCTTTACTTAAACTTAATGCCATTCCAACCAATTTCAACATCATCCAAGTATATGCGTCAACATCAGGTTCAACTGGAGATGAAATTGAGGTATTCTACAAGAAACTTAAACAGCTGCTTAGATTGGTAAAAGAACATGAGATAAGCTTAATAAAAAATTTTACTCTAAAATTGGAGAAGGAAGATTCAAGGAACTAGTTTGTCAATATGGACTAGGAGTATGAAATGATTGGGCAAATGGCTTTATCAATTTTGTCAAGAGGAAAAGATGAAGGTAACAAACACTTGGTTTAAGTTACCTAGACGTCTGTACACAGGGAGAGCTCCACGTAATTACCCTGACAATATAGTACGGAATAAAATAGATTACATTCTGATCAATGAGCACTTTGGAACCTCAGTAACAAACATATGCGCCTATCCGGGAGCCAATCTTCCCTCAGTCCAAGTCCAACTAGTAGCAAAGATAAAAATAAAAACTATAAAAGACAAGAGACATACACAAAAGTGAAAAATACAGGTTGATTCATGAAGATGTGCAAATATTTTAATACATTGTCCAACAAGTAAAACTAAAGAAAGAAGTTCATATAAACTTAGATCCGTAAATGTTTAGTTACGGAGCTATGGCTAATAAGAGATTTTGCCTAAAATTTAGCAACTTTGCTAATATGAAGCCATCAAAAAAGTGTACGAAGTTAAAGTAAAGCACAATTTCCATTTATTTTGTTGTTATTGATCTGCTGAATCTAATAAAACATGTCACAGACATGTATCTGCAGTGGTTTTCCAGAACATCCAGAGAACCAAAGAAGTAATTTCGTAAAAATTTTAATTTATTAACTAGTTGCCCCAATTTGTTTTTTAAGTTCCAGATAATCGCATGAAGTTTTCAACAGAAGTTGTAGAGAATTTAATTTTGGCAAAAAATTGAAAGGAATCCCTATTTCATAAATAATCTACAAACTACAAGAGTTACTATGTGGTACCACTTAAATACACTGTTGTTATTATGTTCTTTCATTGAACAATACAGAAAACTAACTCGTTTCAAGGTTAGGAAATGACTGAAACAATGGTTGCCAACAATGACATAAATGTTTCTACATTATTAATGGAAAGTGAACAAATTAACTTGTATAATAATCTCTGTTTCTCTGGATGTTCTGGAAAACTAGTACAGATACACATCTGGGACGTGCTTTGTTAGAGTCATCATACCAATAACAACAAAATAAATGGAAATTGTGCTTTGCTTTAACCTCTTACAGTTCTGTGATGGATTCATATTAGTGAAACATCTTTTACTAGCCATAACTCCATAGCTTAAACATTTGCACACCTATGTTTATATGAACTTTTTTCTTTAGTTTTACTTATAGAATAACACACTAAAATATTTGCATATCTTCGTGAATCACCCTGTAGAAAACAACTGACTTAAAGATAAAGGTATCAAAAACAGAGTAACCACAAAAATCAGGGAAAAAATTGCAGGTCAATCAAACCACAACTAGAAGACAGAATAGACATAAATGGTGTATGGGAGGAAGTGGGAAAAATTATGACAAATGTTGCGGTGAGTGAAATAGGTTACAAGTAGGAAACACGAAAGAAAAGTTGGATGAAAGATGAAATTTTGGCATTATTTGAAATACTAAGAAAATATAAAAATGAAAGAAACCTGGACAAATGTAGGGACACACAGAAAGTCACAAGAAAGGAGATAACAGCAGTGAAAAATAACTGGCTGAAACAACAATGTGAAGAGTTGGAACAACAGCAGCAAATACATGACTACTTCAGCCCTCACAAGAAGATAAAGGAAATGGTTGGCATATATCATAAAAAAATACCAAATATAGGAAATAACCAAGAAGAAATAGCACGGACAATCAGCAAAAGAAAACTATCTGGGAGGATTATATTGACAACCTATATGCAGATGAAAGACCTGAAATAGAAAATAAAGGAATTGAAGTAAGTAACAAGTCAAGTACAGATTTAGAAATAGCTGCTAATCAAATTTTCACTGACATTAATGAATGGTTTGAAACTAATACATTGTCATTAAACTTTGCGAAGACCCACTATATGCCATTCAGGACCTGTAAGAGACTTTCTTCCAGCATGTATATAACATATGAAGACATGCAGATCAAAGAGGTTGAGAGTGTTAATTTTCTGGGGTTACAACTTGATGATAAATTAAGTTGGGAAGGTCATACCACAGAATTGCTTAGGTGCCTAAACAACTCTGTATTTGCAGTGAGAATGATGTCAGATGTAGGAGATATAAATATTAAAAAAAACTTGCATACTTTGCTTACTTTCATTCTATTATGTCATATGGGATTATATTCTGGGGTAACTCATCAAACCAAGCAAGTTTTTAGGGTGAAAAAGCATGTGATAAGAATCATTTGTTGTGTTAATTCAAGAACATCATGTAGAAACCTGTTCAAGGAACTTTGTATTCTAACCACTGCTTCTCAGTACATTTATTCCTTAATGAAATTTGTTGCAAGTAATACATCTCTATTTACAACCAACAGCTCAATACATAGTATCAATACCAAAAATAAGAACAATCTACATAAAGACCTAAAATCACTTACCTTGGTCCAAAAAGGGGTCAAATATTCAGGAACACACATTTTCAATAAATTGCTAGCAACCATTAAAAACTTGGTTTCAGATAAAGCACAGTTTAAACAGAGCTTGAAAGACTTTTTGATAGGCCACTCCTTCTACTCTATAGATGAATATCTTAACAGAGACTGCTAAGCCAGCTTAAGTAAAAATGTCTGTTAGATTTCAGTTTTGACAGCACTTGGTCACAACAGTCAAGATTAGATATTTTGTATATGATAAATTTATTAATAGTGCATAAGAATGTTTCATTCCGACAGCGTGTTAATTCTGTAAATATTGTAATCACCTATTTTGACAATTTCCTGAAAAATGATCAGGGTAGTAAGTATTATATTCAGATGTTTTATGTTATACTTTCTGACATGTTCCACACCCATGAGAATCATCTCATTTTTTTGGGTCTCTGGAATGAAAACTGAATCTAATCTAATCTAATAGAGTCTCTCAGGTGCTGTGATCAAAATTGTCGAAATCAGAAGAGCAACAGGAATGGCAAAAGTTAGGAATGCAGTTGGTCCAGATCAAATACCAGTTGAAATGCCGAAACTATTAGATGATAACAGTATCTCAGTTCCCCCAAGAGTAATTTAATCGTATTTATAATACGGATAAATTTCCGACAAATGGCTGATGTTACACTTCATCCCTTTGCCCAAGAAAAGCGTTGCAATGAAATGCGGAGATTACAGACTAATAAGCCATACTCTAAAGATATTTCTCAAGATCATTCAATATAGAATCACTACAAAGTATGAAAGAGATATGGGATCTTCTCAGTTTGGATTTAGATGGGGTTTACATATGAGGGGACCAGTGGTCACAATTCAAATATGCGTTCAGAAGTACTATGATCAGAGGAAAGATGTAATGCTGTGCTTCCTAGATTATGAAAACGCAATTGACAGAGTGGAACAGTATAAACTTGAACAAATTTTGTGAAGACCTGACACAGACAGAAAATATATTTGCTGCACAGAAAATCTCTGTTGGAATCAAACAACAGAGGTTAAAATTGGCAGTCAAGTGGCAGAAGCACGAAGATTCTGTAGAGGAGTTGGACAGGGATGTGTGCTGTCACCATTCCTCTTTAGCCTGTAATCGGAACATATATTCCATGAGATACTTGAAGACTGTGAGATAGGTATCAAAGTAAATGGGGTATGGATTAACAACATAAGATATGCAGATGACACAGTCTTCATTGCTGATACCCTGAATGACCTACAAGACCTTCCTACTAGAGTTGGAGAACACAGAAGGAATGTGGGTCTCAGTATTAGCACTAAAAAGATAAAATTTATGATAGTCACTTGCAGTTCAAATTAACATTAAAATGTAGAACTAATGCATAACAATCACCCCATAGAAAGGAAGAATAGATTCAACTACTTAAGGGTGTAGTTATGGGAAAACTGGTCGTCCTACATGGAAATCAGATGTAGAACAGAGAAGGCCTGCAGTGCATCCATGAAACTGAACAGTGTTTACAAGCACTGACTTTGATCTTAATCTCAGAATTAGCTTTACAAAGAGCATGTACGGCATGGAAAGTTGGATGTTGAAAGTAAACCCTATGGACAAGTTCGAGATTATATCAAAGAATCCTTAAAATTCCTGGGACAGCAAGGAGAACAAATCTTGAGAATAGTAAAAAGAGACTGAGAACTGCTAACCACAATCAAATGTAAGAAAACAGCTTACTTAGGTCATGTGATATGAAATGGAAGGTATCACTTTCTTCAATTGATAATCGAAGAGAAGATTGAAGGCAAGAGAGGGATTGAAGACTTGTGGGAAAATGGGCTAACCCTCAAATGTACAAACTTATAGATAAGTGCTGCCATGCCATCTGTTGCTGGGTATGGGAACTATCAAAATTGACATCGGTCTCACCCCTAAATATCACATTAGGATGTAATACAACAGAGAGAATGACTTGCATTTCACTAGATATGATTTCTGTAATGACAAAAATGGGGTAACCTACCGCTACACTCCAGCTTCCCTCCAATGGAAAGAAATTGAGTAGCTGAGTAGCAGGATAACCAACACTGTACCAAATGATAAACATTAACTGTAATTTGGAAATGTTTGGAGGGAAGAGGTAGATTATAATGGAATTAACAGAAGGGTAAACACAAAATATAATCCTTATGTAATATGTGATATCAATCACTTTATCAACCAAGATGAGAGTGTATGAAGCATTAAGTTGGTACATTCAGTATGGAATAGAAATAGTAAACATGGCGAATGTAGAAATGCGAAATATTGACAAAAGTGTGATAATCAGTGGAAGCTATCAAAACTGGAATCATAATCCACAGAACTGGCACAAAGAAGTTGAGAAGAAGACACTAAACAGCGGTAAAGAGCACAGTAATTATGAGGTTGTAGTGAAACGAGCAAAATCGTAAGGTTCAAATTGTGACTATGTGAGAAAATGCTCCAGTATTGTATCTGCAGGTCCACAGGAGAAGTTGTTTCATAATTTCAGGAATCTAAGTAACACTGATCAAAACTCTTATTCATTTGGATATGGGTTTATGAATCCTGTCGGGCAGAGTTTACTGATAATCCAGAGAGGAGTAGGGGCAGACAACTAATGTCTATAATGTTGCCGTAGGTGAAGTAAACGTTCGGATTTGTAAGAAAGCTTGTGTAGCAATATTTGGTATAAGCAATAGATGCTTATCCCATGTGAATCAATAAAAGAAAGTGTCTGGAACTCCCGAAGTAAGTTCCTGTGTTTCATTAGGCAACAAAACACTAAACATACATTCATAACGATAGATTTATGTGTAAAATGACATCAAAAGCTAAATATTTTATTTAAGGTGTATAAGTGGGACAGAAGTGACAGTCTCTAAGTAAATGAAGTGAGGAAAACCAGGAACTTGGATGACCTCACATAAATAGTTTTCCTATGCAGTAAAGTCACTACTTCAGGAAAAAGAATCCCAACATGACGTATTTGTGTCCAGATCCAAACATTAGCAAGATGTACAGTCTTTTTCAAGATAAGTGAAGAGACAGCAGTAAGGGACCTCTTAGACATGTCATGTACTGTAAAATACACTGAAGAGCCAAAGAAATTGGTACAGCTGCCTGATATCATGTGGGTCCCCTGTGAGCATGCAAAAGTGCCACAACACGATGTGGCATGGACTCGGCTAATGGTTGGTGTAGTTTTGGAGGGAATTAACACCATGAATCCTGCAGGGCTGTCCGTGAATCCATAGGAGTATGAGGGGGTGAAGATCTCTTCTGAACAGCACGTTTCAAGGCATCCCAGATATGTTCAATAATGTTCATTTCTGGGGCGTTTGGTGGGCAGCAGAAGTGTTTAAACTCAGAAAAGTGTTCCTGGAGCCTCTCTGTAGCAATTCTGTACCTGTGGGGTGTTGCAATACCCTGCTGGAATTTCCCAAGTCCGTTGGAATGCACAATGAAAATAAATGGCTGCAAGTGATCAAACAGGATGCTTACGTACACATCACCTGTCAGTCATATCTAGACATATCAGGGGTCCCCTATCACTCCAACTGCACATGCCCCACACCGTTATAGAGCCTCCACCAGCTTGAACAGTCGCTGCTGACATGCAGGGTCCGTGGATTCATTAGGTTGTTTCCATACCCATGCACATCCATCCACTTGATACGATTTGAATGAGACTCATCTGTGAGGCAACATGTTTTCAGTCATCAACAGTCCAATGTTGGTGTTGATGGGCCCAGGCGAGGCATAAAGGTTTGTCTTGTGCAAACATCAAGGGTACATGAGTGGGCCTTCGGCTCCGAAAGCCCATATCGATGATGTTTCATTGAATGGTTCTCACGCTGACACTTGTTGAGGGCCCAGAATTGGAATCTGCATCAATTTGTATAAGGGTTGCACTTCTGTCATGCTGAACATTTCTCTTCAGTTGTCATTGATCCAATTCTTGCAGGATCTTTTTCTGGCCACAGCGATGTCAGGGATTTGATGTTTTACCAGATTCCTGGTATTCACAGTATACTTGTGAAATGATACACTCCTGGAAATGGAAAAAAGAACACATTGACACCGGTGTGTCAGACCCACCATACTTGCTCCGGACACTGCGAGAGGGCTGTACAAGCAATGATCACACGCACGGCACAGCGGACACACCAGGAACTGCGGTGTTGGCCGTCGAATGGCGCTAGCTGCGCAGCATTTGTGCACCGCCGCCGTCAGTGTCAGCCAGTTTGCCGTGGCATACGGAGCTCCATCACAGTCTTTAACACTGGTAGCATGCCGCGACAGCGTGGACGTGAACCGTATGTGCAGTTGACGGACTTTGAGCGAGGGCGTATAGTGGGCATGCGGGAGGCCGGGTGGACGTACCGCCGAATTGCTCAACACGTGGGGCGTGAGGTCTCCACAGTACATCGATGTTGTCGCCAGTGGTCGGCGGAAGGTGCACGTGCACGTCGACCTGGGACCGGACCGCAGCGACGCACGGATGCACGCCAAGACCGTAGGATGCTACGCAGTGCCGTAGGGGACCGCACCGCCACTTCCCAGCAAATTAGGGACACTGTTGCTCCTTGGGTATCGGCGAGGACCATTCGCAACCGTCTCCATGAAGCTGGGCTACAGTCTCGCACACCGTTAGGCCGTCTTCCGCTCACGCCCCAACATCGTGTAGCCCGCCTCCAGTGGTGTCGCGACAGGCGTGAATGGAGGGACGAATGGAGACGTGTCGTCTTCAGCGATGAGAGTCGCTTCTGCCTTGGTGCCAATGATGGTCGTATGCGTGTTTGGCGCCGTGCAGGTGAGCGCCACAATCAGGACTGCATACGACCGAGGCACACAGGGCCAACACCCGGCATCATGGTGTGGGGAGCGATCTCCTACACTGGCCGTACACCACTGGTGATCGTCGAGGGGACACTGAATAGTGCACGGTACATCCAAACCGTCATCGAACCCATCGTTCTACCATTCCTAGACCGGCAAGGGAACTTGCTGTTCCAACAGGACAATGCACGTCCGCATGTATCCAGTGCCACCCAACGTGCTCTAGAAGGTGTAAGTCAACTACCCTGGCCAGCAAGATCTCTGGATCTGTCCCCCATTGAGCATGTTTGGGACTGGATGAAGCGTCGTCTCACGCGGTCTGCACGTCCAGCACGCACGTTGGTCCAACTGCGGCGCCAGGTGGAAATGGCATGGCAAGCCGTTCCACAGTACTACATCCAGCATCTCTACGATCGTCTCCATGGGAGAATAGCAGCCTGCATTGCTGCGAAAGGTGGATATACACTGTACTAGTGCCGACATTGTGCATGCTCTGTTGCCTGTGTCTATGTGCCTGTGGTTCTGTCAGTGTGATCATGTGATGTATCTGACCCCAGGAATGTGTCAATAAAGTTTCCCCTTCCTGGGACAATGAATTCACGGTGTTCTTATTTCAATTTCCAGGAGTGTAGTATTTGAAAATCACCACTTTATCACTACCTTGGAGATGCTACATCCCAGCATTCATGTGCCGACCATAACACCATGTTCAAACTCATTTAAATCTTGGTAATCTGCAATTGTAGCAACAGTAACCATTCTAACAACTGTGCCAGACACTTGTTGTCTTATATAGGCATTGCCAATTGCAGCACTTTATTCTGTCTCTTAACATATCTCTGTATTTGAATATGCATGCCTGTACCAGTTTCTTTGGTGATTCAGTGTATTTTATCAGTTTTGAAATATTGGCTTTCCAATACCATGTAGTGACATCTGTCAAGTTTGTTATCACTTTTAAGATGAAAATGTCATCTTAGAAAAACAGAAAGTGAAAGAACTAGAAGCAAAAGCAAACTTCCATGTTAAACAGGCTAGTACTGCCTATGAAAATCCGAAAATGGACTCAGAAAATTCAGAAACTAATAATTTTGTTGTGGTCATTGCTTTCATCAGTGGACGCATTGTTTTTCAATATCAGACTATGATAGTGGCCATTGGGTCAGTCTACTTGAGCCATACTTGATGTATTATCACCAATTTTCCCTTTTACATCACTTTTTACTACATTTAATGGTAATTTTTGGTTGTGGAAGTTTTATAATGTACAAAACAAACCTTCACATATTACTGCTCTTCTCTGTTGACTATTATTTTTCATGTTACTTTCGAATATAAAGGATATGACATGGTCAGAAATATTAACTGGTTCATACTGTATAGATTTCTGTTAAAAAAATAAGAATAAAATAGTTTGATATATTTTTTCCAGTCTCATTTACAAAACTCCATTTTTCTCCATTTCTAAATAGTGCATGTTAGCCCATTTTTCCGCATGTCTTCAGTTGGTAGGAGGAGGATGTCATGACTCTGCAACATCAGACATTGAACGGGAATAATAAATGCAGTGGACTTAATCAGTACTGGAAGAGATAGAGAAGACTGGGCAAATGTGATCACAAACATCCATTAGTGGATATGCAGAAGATAAAGAAGAAGAAAAAGCAGAAGAAGAAGAAGATTGTCAGCCTACTGCTGTGCTGTAAGGGTGCTGCGGATGACAGCCAACAGGGTCCTGAAGTGAAAAGAAATGGCAGCTCAGATGATCATTAATTGTATGGTGGGCAATAGTCAGATTAGTATCCCATCACTGTCTGGGACATCTCCAGACATGTCATCTACCTGGAATCTTATTGACTGGAGTATAATTGCCTTCATTGATGAATCCTGCTTTGATGTGAATTCCATTGACCAGCAAAGATGTGTCTGGAGACATCCCGGACGGCAGTGGGACACCAATCTGACTGTTGCCTGCCATATGGTACGACAACCAGGAGTGATAGCGTGGGGTGACATTTCTGTTCAGGACCCCTTGGTTCTCATCTGTGGCACCCTTACAGCACAGTGGCATGTCAACAATATTCTGCACCTTGTTTTGTTTCCCTTCATGGCAAGCAATCCTGAGCCTACATTTCAGTAAAATACCTGCCTGGACATGGTGAGAGTTTCTACTGCTTATATTTGTGCTTGCCAAATCCTACCTTGGCCAGGCAGGTCATCAGATCTCTCCCCAATTGAAAACATTTGGAGCATTATGGGTAGGGCCATCCAACCATCCCAGAATTTTGACAATACACCAATTAGACAATTTGGCATGGTGTCCCTCAGGAGAGCATCCAGCAACTCTGTCAATCAATACAAAGCCAAAAGAATGCTTGGATAATGGTCAGAGGTGGACCAATGCATTATTGACATGCTTAATTTCTGAAGCTCCTTCTACTGAATAAATCATCCAATATTTTTCTGAAATTGTAATTATTTGTTTGTCGTACATGGATATCACATCTAACAAACCTATACTTGTCCCATTCGCATAATTACTTCAAGATGTATTTCTCCTCCCCCCTTTAGAATGTATTTCCAATATGGGTAGGGATCTGAACCATCTGTTCTAGGTATTTTTCAAAAAATGCATTTAGTAATGTTTCACAGGATATCTTGCTACAACCACCATAAATAAAACTGTACTCTTCCCAATTGATAGTTAAGTGAAACTTCCTGGCAGATTAAAACTGTGTGCCCGACCGAGACTCGAACTCGGGACCTTTGCCTTTCGCGGGCAAGTGCTCTACCAACTGAGCTACCGAAGCACGACTCACGCCCGGTACTCACAGCTTTACTTCTGCCAGTACCTCGTCTCCTACCTTCCAAACTTTACAGAAGCTCTCCTGATTCGCAGGAGAGCTTCTGTAAAGTTTGGAAGGTAGGAGACGAGGTACTGGCAGAAGTAAAGCTGTGAGTACCGGGCGTGAGTCGTGCTTCGGTAGCTCAGTTGGTAGAGCACTTGCCCGCGAAAGGCAAAGGTCCCGAGTTCGAGTCTCGGTCAGGCACACAGTTTTAATCTGCCAGGAAGTTTCATATCAGCGCACACTCCGCTGCAGAGTGAAAATCTCATTCTGATAGTTAAGTGATTGAAGTCTCCACTGACTATTTACAGTATTACTGGGGAACTTAAGTACAAGCACAGTGAGGTTTCTTCAAAATTATTGGTCACATCAGGAGGTGAGTCTGTCAGTCTTAATGGGCTGTCACTTCCTTGATGGACTGACAAGTGTCTCTCTGCAATTGGAAATACACAGGTGGCTCTGTTAAGATTCAAATGCTGACCAACTGCAGTAACCTTATAAACCTTCATACTTTGAGAATGAAGGTGATACCCAGTAGTATCAGACAGAGCAAATACAGACTATGGCACTTTTATGGATTCAGAATACATAAGAAGTTCCAATAAAGTATGGGGAGCAATCAGTAGGACAATTCAGAATTTCTGGTACACAGAGGAGGTCACTGATATTTGCTATACATATATGAGGCAGTTAGTCGGGTGCACTGTATCCTATATCAGTCACACAAATTGGAATTCTGAGGCAGTTTTAAACTTCAAATGAGCCTTCATGTGGAAATGCTTCCTTAAATATTGGTTTAAGTAAATATAACTATTTTGAGAGAGAGAACAGCATACTTAAAGAGTCCACTTAAAGTGTACTCATGTTCACAATAGTCATTTGTAGTATGTGAACCATATATGAAGCCTTCTCCCCAATGAGCCATGGACCTTGCCATTGGTGGGGAGGCTTGCGTGCCTCAGCAATACTGATAGCCATACTGTAGGTGCAACCACAACGGAGGGGTACCTGTTGGGAGGCCAGACAAACGTGTGGTTCCTGAAGAGGGGCAGCAGCCTTTGTAACACCAACCAAAATGGTCTTGCTGTGATGTTACTGCAAATGGCTGAAAGCAAGAGCGAAACTACAACCATAATTTTTCCTGAGAACACTCAGCTTTACTGTATGGTTAAATGATAATGGCGTCCTCTTGGGCAAAATATTCCAGAAGTAAAATAGTCCCCCATTCAGATCTACAGGTGGGGACTATTCAGGAAGATGTTGTTATCAGGAGAAATAAAACTGGCATCCTATGGATTGGAGTGTAGAACGTCAGATCCCTTAATCAGGCAAGTAGGTTAGAAAATGTAAAAAAGGAAATGGATAGGTTAAAGTTAGATACAGTGGGAATTGGTGAAGTTTGGTGGCAGGAGGAACAAGACGTCTGGTAAGGTGCTAACAAGGTTATAAATACAAAATCAAATAAAGATAATGCAGGAGTAGGTGTAATAATGAATAAAAAACAAGGAACACAGATGAGCTACTACAAACAGCATAGTGAACACATTATTGTAGCTAAGATAGACATGAAGCCCACACCTACCACAGTAGTACAAGTTCATATGCCAACTAACTCCGCAAATGATGAAGAGACTGAAGAAATGTATGATGTGATAAAAGAAATTATTCAGATAGTTACAGGAGATGAACATTTAATGGTCATGGGGAGCTGGAATTTGACACTAGGAAAGAGAAGAGAAGGAAAATTAGTTGGTGAATATAGGCTGGGGGTAAGGAATGAAAGTGGAAGCTGCCTGGTAGAATTTTGCATAGAGCATAACTTAATCATAGCTAACACTTGGTTTAAAAATCATGAAAGGATGTTGTATACGTGGTAGAGGTCAGGAGACACTAGAAGGTTTCAGATAGATTATATAATGGTAGCACAGAGATTTAGGAGCCAGGTTTTAAATCGTAAGACATTTGCAGGGGCAGATGTGGACTCTGACCACAATTTATTGGTTATGAACTGTAGACTAAAACTGAAGAAACTGCAAAAATGTAGGAATTTAAGGAGATAGAACCCAGATAAACTGAAAGACCCAGAGACTGTAAAGAGTTTCAGAGAGAGCATTATGGAACAATTGACAAGAATGGTGGAAAGAGATACAGTAGAAGGAGACTGGGTAGCTTTGAGAGATGAAATAGCGATGGCAGCAGAGGATCAAGTAGGTAAAAAGATGAGGGATATTAGACATCCATGGGTAACAGAAGATATATTTAATTTAATTGGTGAAAGTAGAAAATATAAAAATGCAGTACATAAAGCAGGCAAAAAGGAATACAAATGTCTCAAAAATGATATCAACAGAAAGTGCAAAATGGCTAAGCAGGGATGGGTAGAGGACAAATGTAAGAAGCTTGTTTTACTAGGGGTAAGATTTATGGTGCCTATAGGATAATTAAAGAGACATTTGGAGAAAAGAGAACAACCTGTATGAATATCAAGAGCTCAGATGGAAAACCAGTCCCAAGCAAAGAAGGGAAAGCAGAAAGTTGGAAGGAGTATACAGAAAGTCTATGCAAGGGCAATGTAGTTGTGGGCAGTATTATGGAAATGGAAGAGGACATAGATGAAGAAGAAATGGGAGATATGATTCTGTATGAAGAATTTGACAGAGCACTGAAAGACCTACGTTGAAACAAGGTCCTGGGAGTAGACACCATTCCATTAGAACCACTGATAGCCTTGGGAGAAACAGTCATGACGGAACTCTTCCATCTGGTGAGCAAGATGTATGAGACAGGAAAAATACCCTCAGACTTCAAGAAGAATATTATACTTCCAATCCCAAAGAAAGCAGGTGCTGACAGGTATGAAAATTATTGAACTATCAGTTTAATAAGTCACAGTTGCAAAATACTAAAACGAATTCTATACAGAACATTGGAAAGACTGGTAGAAGCCAACCTCGGGGAAGATCAGCTTGGATTCCGTAGAAATGTTGGGACATGCAAGACAACACTGACCCTATGACTTATCTTAGAAAAAAGGTTAAGGAAAGGCAAACCTACGTTTCTAGCATTTGTAGATTTAGAGAAAGCTTTTGACATTGTTGACTGGGATACTCTTTTTCAAATTCTGAAGGTGACAGGAGTAAAATACAGGGAGCAAAAGGCTATTTACAATTTTGTACAGAAACCAGATGGCAGTTATAAAAGTCAAGGGGTATGAAAAGGAAGCAGTGGTTGGGAAGGGAATGAGACAGGGTTGTAGCCTATCTCCGATGTTATTCAGTCTGTATATTGAGCAAGCAATAAAGGAAACAAAAGAAAAATGTGAAGTAGGAATTAAAATCCCTGAAGAAGAAATAAAAACTTTGAGGCTTGCCAACAGCATTGTAATTCTGTAAGAGACAGCAAAGGACCTGGAAGAGCAGTTGAATGGAATGAACAGTGTCTTGAATGGAGGATATAAGATGAACAGCAACAAAAGCAAAATGAGGATAATGGAATATAGTCGAATTAAATCAGGTTATACTGAGGGAATTAGATTAGAAAATGAGACACTTAAAGTAGTAAATGAGTTTTGCTATTTGGGAAGCAAAGTAACTAGTGATTGTCGAATTAGAGAGGATATAAAATGTAGACTGGCAATGGCAAGGAAAGCGTTCCTGAAGAAGAGAAATTTGTTAACATCGAGTATAGATTTAAGTGTCAGGAAGTCGTTTCAGAAAGTATTTTTATGGAGTGTAGCCACATATGGAAGTGAAACATCGTTGGTAACTAGTTTAGACAAGAAGAGAACAGAAGCTCTTAAAATGTGGTGCAACAGAAGAATGCTGAAGATTAGATGGATAGATCACGTAACTAATGAGGAGGTACTGAATAGAATTGGGAAGAAGAGGAATTTGTGGCACAACTTGACGGGAAGAAGGGACCGTTTGGTAGGACATGTTGTGAGGCATCAAGGGACCACCAGTTTAGTACTGGGGGAAGCATGAAGGGTAAAAATCATAGAGAGAGACTAAGAGATGAATACACTAAGCAGATTCAGAAGGATGTAGGTTGCAGTAGCTATTCAAACATGAAGAGACTTGCACAGGATAGAGTAGCATGGAGAGCTGTATCAAACCTGTCTCTGGACTGAAATTTACACAGACCACTATCAGTGGTTTATATACTGCCAAAATCAGTGTACATGTAATACAAATATTATAACAATGAAAACAATCAATTATTGATAAAATTATTTAATTGGATAGAGAAAAATCCACTCAGTGGTGGCAGAACATACATATAAAAGACTGATTTGCAAGCTTTCAGAGGCAGTGGCCTCTTCTTCAGGCAGAATGGTTGAAGGGGAAGGAAGTAGGGTGAAGAAAAAGGACTGGAGAGGTCTAGGAAAAGGGGTAGATTATGGGAAAGTCACCCAGAACTGCAGGTAAGAGGAGATTTACCATATGGAATGAGAAGGAAATAATACAAATATTAGAATCATGCAGAATTTACAATCTGATGAATTGATGCACAGAGTTGAAGAAGGGGGCTTGTCCGCTTTTTTACAGTATTGACAAGTCCTCTTCTTGCATGAAAATCTTTCTGCTGCTTGATGGGAACAGTACTGTGTGTTCTTTCATTTGTTTGTAGTGGTGGCAAAATGGCCAACAATAGCAGCGATAGTGATGATCAACATTCTGAATTCAGAAAAAAAAGAGATACCTGAAATTTGGGAAAGAAATATTTTGAAATTTAAGAAAGTAAGTGGTGAAGAACATGAAAATTAAAAAAGAGAAATTGTTCCAGCTAGACAAACTAGTGTTGACTGTGGGTAAACATAATAGGGTGTTCATTCACAATGAACATGTAGCATTATATATGTGTGTTTAATTACTGATATTTACAAAAAATTATCTAAGTTCCCTCTTAGTGCCTTACATACCAAAGGTCATAAAACCACAGGATAATAGTTTCCAACATCAACAAATGTCAGCCAACTATTACTATAACATGAGTAGTAAGCCAATGAATGAACATATTACCAGCTAGAACAGAAAAATTGATTATGATGACTGAAAGGACTGTGTCGGCTTTCCCAGTAAGGTGTGTGTTTGCCATCAGATGGTTGAGGAAAACACAACCAACAGCACAAGGTTGTGGAGGATACCAATGTTTTAACAGAGCAGTTTATTTGTTCATTTCCATACAGGATTGCCATTACAGGAAAACCAGTAGAAGGAAGATGTATCTATCATGCAACTTACCAGTTACAAAGTCATGGGAACTGTTGGTGCAGAAATATGATCTAGAAAAGTACTTGATTAATCAAGATATGAATCCAGAGGAACTGATAAAAATGTATTCAGCCCCAAAGTGAAATACCATTATTTGTACACCTATATCAAAAATCATTTAGTTTCAGCTATGGATTTGGTCACCCTCCAGTGGATATATGTTGGATTTGTGAACAATCTAAATGTAAAATGAGCAGTGAAACAAACATAGCTTCAAAGATACAATCAGAAAAGGAAATTAAAACATCACAAGTTAAGAGGAAAAGCATTTTATGATTGTATGAAAAGATGTGAGGAACTAATTCAAAGGGGTGAGAAAGGAACAGCATAAATGATTACATTTTATATATGTAGAACATTGCAGTTCCACGTATATTATTCTATTTCACCAACCTTGGTTTTTCATTTTTGAAATACACAGGTTCTCTGACGATAATGCTTCATATAAGTGTATGATGAGACAACTATTAGGGAAGGCTCAGATGAAGTTGTTTCTCTGCTAATGAGTTACACGGAAAATCACATAGCTGGTACTATGACAAAACAGTACGTTTTCTCAGATGCTTGTATGGTTGTTCAATTTTGGTACACTTTGGTGCACAGCAGTTGCTTTTCTGTAGTACACCCTATGTTTGCTTCAAATGGTCATTCATACATGGTGTGTAATTGAGACCCCTCTGCAGCGGAACTAAAAGAAAGAAAGAAAGAAAGAAAGAAAACAAGGTGCTGTGTATACCACTTCACAATGGTGTGAAATATTATGTACTAGTCTGAATAAAGTTGGTGTTCTAAATGTGTCCTCAAAGTGATTTTTGATTTTGCTGACCTTTCTTTTTTTTGTTTTTATTTTAAAAAAAACCCATTGTAGTGCAAAGGAATAAATGGGCTGTGACCTCATGTAAAATATTTGAGTTCTCAGCAACATCAAAATGTGTAACAGTATCTCCTCATTGCAGTGGCCTATTTACATATGAGTTTTACAACTGTAAAACCTGGTAGGCATCCTACTACATCACGTGTGCTCCCGCCTACATTGTCCTAGTACCTATGAAAGCTGCTGTGGCCAATGAGGTTGCTAAAATGTTTGAATTGATGCCCTTAAAAAACCAGGATTATTTCAAGATCATTGCTGAGCAATTTTTTGACAGAAAACAACCAGTACCTCAAGATTCAGAAACTGGAGCATGGAATATGGATTGATTTTAAATTTTCTTGTAATATCCATTTGAAAATTACTGTAATGAATCTAATTTTGTTTACTCGAGTGTGTCAATGTATAGAGAGATTAAATATACAAGGTGGAATCCAAAATTTTTGGGACTGGTACTGCCATCTGGAAAGTAGGAGTAGTAGATCTTTGCACCGCTAGCTGGCGAGAGCTGAATATCCATATGCAAAGTGGCATT
Source organism: Schistocerca americana (assembly GCF_021461395.2). Classification (NCBI taxonomy): domain Eukaryota; kingdom Metazoa; phylum Arthropoda; class Insecta; order Orthoptera; family Acrididae; genus Schistocerca; species Schistocerca americana. Next base: position 161,278,231 of record NC_060121.1, on the reverse strand, counting down.
CAGCTGGGAGGACATGTTGCGTGTCCACAGTGATTTCTGTAATACTATGTGTTTGGTGTGTGGCAATTTTATGATGGATCCGTGAACATAACAGTGTGTGTGTATCAAATTCTGTGTGAATTTTGGGAAAAGTGCTACAAGTGTTTGGGGGACAGAGCATGAGCCGTAAACATGTGTTTGAGTGGCACACTCAGTTCAGGGCCGGCCGTACAGACGTCGAAGATGATGCTCATACTGGAATTCCCATTAGCCGCACAACGTGAGACATTGTTGCTGAACTTCAACAATTACTTCGTGCGGATTGACGTCGAATGATTCGAGGCCATGCGGATGAAGTGGGTATTGGTTATGGAACATGTCAACAAATGTTGACTGATGAATTGTGCATGCATCGTGTCACCACAAAATTTGTTTCAAGGATCTTGACTGCTGATCAGAAGGCACAGCATGTAGAAGTGTGCACAGGCCTTCTTCAGACCACATGTAATGATCCAACCTTCTTGTCACAGGTTATCACCGGTGACAAGAGCTGGATTTACAATTATGACTCAGAGACAAAGCAACAATTGTCCCAATGGAAGAGCCCAGGCTCTCCTAGATCCAAAAAAGCGAGACAAGTGAAGAGCAAAGTGAGGAGCATGATCATCGTTTTCTTTCATGCCAAGGGAACTGTGCACAAAGAATTCATCCGACCCAACCAAACAGTGAATTCCACGTACTACTGTGACATTTTGTGACGGTTCTGTGAAAACATGTGGCGACGACGGCCCGAACTTTGGCATCAAGGGAACTGGCTGCTGCATCACGACAACACGCCTTGTCACACATCCTTGCTCTCCAGGACCTTTTGGCAAAAAACATGGCGGTTCTACCCCACCCACCATACTCACCAGATCTGACACCTTGTGACTTCGCACTATTCCCAAAACTGAAACTGAAGCTGAAAGGCAATCGGTATGACACTCTAGAGGGGATTCAAGAAGCATCACTGGTGGTGATAAACACCCTCAAAGAACAGGACTTCCAGATAACATTTGACCAGTGGCAGAAGCGATGGGACCGGTGTGTACGTGCGGATGGGAACTACTTCGAGGGTGATGGGGACTATTAGTCCAAAGGTAAGGTTTTCGACAGATGGCAGCACCAGTCCTGAAAATTTTGGATAGCACCTCATATAGGTAATTTTTATATTTTGTACTTATTCAAAATAGTGCTCCCTGTTCAATGCAAAAAAAGGGACTCATTGGCAGCTTTTAAACTCATTAAAATGACTGTGAAACTTCCTCAAATTGTTCTCAGCATGTATGTAATGACATACAGCATCTCTCTCTCTCTCTCTCTCTCTCTCTCTCTCTCTCTCTCTCTCTTCTTTCTTTCTTTCTTTTAAGCCTACTACAAAATTATCCAATTATAAAGTTTTGGCTGTTTTTCTCAAAATGATTGCTGATGGACTAGCCTCCTTCTTGAACTCAATTCTTCAATGAGTGGTAAATGAGGATTATTTTGGTTTGTTTTTAAATGTTTGAGTATTTTCAGTTTTCTACCTGATGTCCATTGGCAACCTGTTACTGAGTTTTGCACCGGATTATGATATTCCATTTTGAACCCTAGAGAAGGATGCATCGTATATTTGGAAATTATTTCTACTCTTAGTATTATGATTGTGAATGGCTAACTTCATCCTAAATTTGCTCTTGTTATTAACCACAAATACGATTAGGGGGTATATGTAGTAAGTAACAATCCCTACATACCAGAAGAATTTTCAGTATGATATTTGATTATCAACTTTACACAATATTCTTATTGCACACATCTGTAGAATAGATACTTTTTTTCATGTTAGATGCAATGCCCTAGAAGATCAGATGGATTTTGGTGAAAATATGCAAACAATGCCCGCAGTCCTATCTGCAGGTCAGGACAGTGAAAGAGGTTTCAGAAAGCAAAACAGGCAGGACTGAGCCATTCTACTTCCTCCAACTGTATTTGTTGTGGCATAACCACAAGCACTGGAATGAAGAGGAAGAACTCAAGACCAGAGAAGGCGGTGAGGTGATGCCAGTCAATAGTCCACTGACAAGAACCGTGCCATGACAGGAGCAAACTCTGCAAGAAGTGAATATAAGTGGCACTCCTGCCAGCCTCAGCCGGATAATGGTGGACAGGATTCGTAGAGTATTAGCACAGCCTAGCACAGAGTGGTACGAGAACAGTTATTAGTGATCCATATCCATTGCTTGTTTGGACATTGCCTACAGCGAAGAACGCTACTGTTTGCATGTCGTCAATCGCTTGTGACATTTGCTGTAAATATAAGTATTTTCATTCTTCTTATTTGTAATAAAAACTACTAATGTTATATGCTTGAATTGTTGTGTAGCATTCCAAGAATGCGGCATCCCTTAGGCACCCTATAAGAGATGAGTGGGCAAGACCCCACATTTGGTGATGAGGACTCAAGAGTATTTGTCTGGAGTTTTTGTAAGATCAAGGGTTAAGCTGTTGGCTGTGAACCATTTGCAAGGCTCTTCCATTATTCTCTTGACCGTGTCTGCTATATATGTTTTGAGCTCTTAATCAATGTACTTGTGTCATCAGCAAACATAGCAGATTTTAAAGAGTACTCTAATATCCTGCATAAATCATTTATGGAGAGGAAGAGCACCTTACCCTGTGCTACACTCCAAATTTAATCATATTTCTGTCATATTATTAGCTAGTGAGACCTTCTGTTTTCTATTTTTAACATATGACTCCATAAATGCAAGGAGAAGACCTTTACTGCCATATCATATTAGTTCCCATAGAGGAATTTTATGATTTACACCAGGTCTACCCAAGATTTGCACTTCCAGCAATGCTGCTGAGTCTGCCCAGTGGTCTAGCTTCCCCTACTGCTTCATTTCCTGCCACTGTAGTATTTGAAGTAGGTGAGAAAGTGAGACTGCTGTATGTTGAAGGTTGACCAAGTGGGAAACAAGAAGAAATGCTTGCAACACAGTGCAATTACTGCCAAGAAATGAATACTGCAGCATACTTTTATAAGGAGGATTTTATCACTAGTGTTTATTTTCAACTTTTTGTCCTTCTGACAAAGCAATAATTTTATTACTTAACACATTGTCTGTCACGAGGCTGCCAGCAGCCACAGCAGAACATCACGCCTGATGCTGTGAGCCCACAGGTGGCCATGAGCTCCACTCTGTTTAGTACAGTAAATCTTCGGATTATGTTTTTGTAATGCAGCCAGTCACATACAGGTTGTTGATGAAATGTGTATTGTGGGTTACCACGGCCTGTAAATGTGATGTTGGTTTGGCAGTGTATTATCAGTTCAACCTTGGTTACATTTGTAACTTCTTACAGTTCTACTTGCTGGAGATTTCTTGCAGCCCATTTCCATCACCATTACTAACACCATCATTATCATCGTCATTGCTGTCTCTATCAGTTGTGTCTATGGATACATCTTCATCAGAAAACTCCAATAATGCTGGACCACAGATATCAAAATCCAATTCATCAAACATCCTCAGTAATTCTTCATCAGTGAATGCACACAGTTTTCAGCGTTTCCAATGTTGTGGCATACCTCCAGTTGGCGGTGCAGGATCCATTTAAGCTGAAATAATTAATGCTCATATCCATATATATTATAAAAATGGCTCCATGTGTGGTTATGTGTTCCATATTTCCTCCTAAACAATTGGAATGGTTTGAACCAAACTTGGTGCACCTATCCCTTATTGCCAGGCAACAACTGCTATTGGGGCAAGAATCTTCTAGCTACCATAGTTCAGGAGATACAATGTCATAAACACTGAGATGTGTGAAAAACTGCTGCATTGTGCATGATGTTTACATTTATTATTTCTTTGCTACTAATTCTATTAGCAACAATTTTGTAGCCAGAATCCACATATGCTGCTGAACGTACCTACACAAATATGTCATTTTGAAACATACAGTTCAAGAGAGATGATGTCATGAACATTGAGATGCCTGAAAAAATGCTGCATCATGCATGAAGTTTCAATACATTTATTCTTTACTACTAAGACATTCCCACAGTTCAGTAAGCTTAGAAAACCTCTGACACATGGCAGGTCTTAACAGCCTTCAACTGTGAATCACAAATGGCTGTAGATGAAAACAGCAACCACTTATAGAGCTATGAAGAGGCATTACTATGAAGACATTTACAAAATTGCATTGTAGACGGACGGAGCAGTTGCACACAGCATACAGAAACTGTTTTCTTTTTTAAAAAAAAAAAAAATTTTTTTTATGTCGTACTGTAAACACAAATCAGTTTTTTTCTTTTTTTCATTTCTAACAGAAAATTGGCAAAATGAGAATCTAGGCAATGCCAGGTTTGTTGGCTAATTGTATGGTAAAGCATATTTCACTGTTCATACCAAAATATAAGTTAGCAGTCAACAGCAATGTTGAAATTTTGTAACAATTGGTAATAAAAATTTGGTTCAAGGTAACGTTGCAAGAAACAAAATTAAAAATGTTAGGCAAGACATTGTACCCAATTTACTGTACATCAGTTTCAACACAATCAAGAAATACAAATTAATGCACAGTGTTGCACTATACAAGGTGGTCAGAAACAGTCTGAAAAGTTTGTAAGAGTGTTGCACACTTTGACTCGGGTTTGTTTCTTACTACCGTCCCATGACCAATTTTTGTATTGCTCTCTTGTTTGGTTTTAGTAAATCAAACAAATCTCACGTTTGGTGACAACATCTCTACTTCAGTTTGCATGTGAAAAGCTCTGCTTGGTTAACTTCAATGATAATTAACCCTGAAATGGCACAACATTTTGAATTATTTCTTAACATTTATTTCTCTGTACAACGTACCCTGCAACAGCCTTACAAGCTTTTCAAACTATTTCTGACCACCCTGTATACTGTTTTAAGGAGAGTGGAGCACATGTCCATCATTGGGCACATGGCATTCAGCATGAGGCTCTGCTGAGTCTTTCAGTGATTTCGTGGCAGTCAACATGTTAAATTAAGTACATAAGATAGTGTCAAAACAATGAGCAGAAGCACACATTGTTTTTATTGAACAAACATGTTACATGCAGACATTTAACATTATATTGTGACAGCTATACATTTATACAAGTTTCAATTTTGCAATATATATTATATCTGGAACTATGGTTTGTGGTACAGCAAATTTGAAAAATTACACAAATTAAAATATGTTAAACATGGAAGTTGATGGGACTTTGTTAGTTTCATAACAAAACAATAAAAAGCTGTACTCATGTTGAATCAAAGATTGAAATAACTTAAGCTATTAATCTGTGTAGTGAGAGTATTGGACAAAAATTTTATGAAGTTTTATAGATTCCTGGACTGAATTATTGGGTGCTTGAGATACGTGCCACACTGTAAAGTCTATCAGTTCAAGTTGGAGCTAAAGAGGTACATACTAGCCAAAAGCAATAATGGTATTACGAATAAATCAGAATTGGCCTTTAGTCATGCAAAGTTTTGGAATCTCTTTGAGAACTCTTGATGAAGTATAAGGGCATCACATATCATTCTGAGAGACCATGACACTGGTGTGTTCTGTTATATTGGTTGTTACAGTAGGCCTATTTCGGCATAGTTGCCATCTTCGGTCTTACCTATGGAAAGTGCATAGTTTAGTAAAATATTTCAAATTTTGAGGTAGATAATTTAACTATTACAGAATTATGATTTGTTATGTACATCAGCTGGTCTTGATATCCATATGACATCAATGTCTCAGTTGTTGTCACACTATTATGGAAGTTTACTCCTTTGATGTTGGTGGAGCTCTAGGAGGCATTAAACTTCTGCTGGAGCAGTTATTTATGAAACTGTTGAATTATGAGACTTTATTTTGTTGTGACATCACTTTATAGCTGTATTGAACCATTGACAGTTGAGTCAGTGATATTATATAGCTACAAGCTGTTTCATCTATGGTATTCCGTAGGTAGTAACTTCGTTCTTTCCAACTCTAGTATGTTGCTAATAAGATCCATGTTTGTGTGGTCCTATGCTCATACATAATTTAATCCTATTGTTTTTTTAATTGCCTTTGCTAGATAGTGTTGGGGTGCGCAAGCTTTATAACAATTTTCTAATGTTGTTTTGTTCTTAAGCTTTTAGTTCTTATTTTTTAATTTCATGGTAACATGATCTCTGATAAGTCTGGGAGGATAATTTCAAGAAAATTGTAATGTTTGTGTGTCAAATCAAACTGTTCATTTAGAATTGAGAGAGTATGGGGGTAACAGCTGTATGGGAGAAGAGGCAATAAGCCATGTAGTTCCTACCAGGCCACTAGAGGTGCTGGGGTCAAACGAAGCTGGAATTGACCAATGAGAGCTGTCCAATGGTGGTTGTTGATATTCTGTCATCTTGCTCTGTACTGAATCTATAGTTACAGTCACCTTGTTTCATATTTGTATACTACTGATCTTCATTATAAACAGATTTTTTACTTTAAATTTCATAAAGTTCACTGTAGAACTGAAGAGATTTTCTGCTGAAAAAATGTCCGCAATTAATCCTAAGGTAACACATTTAATTTTTAATAAATAATCTTGTAGACTATAAATGAAACGTATTCTCATCTATCATGAATTAAGCTGTGTGGTTTCTGTTTTTGTTTATTTAAATAACTTTGATATGACAGTACTACTTCTATTTAATGAAGAATTTTACGTTTTTACAATGTTTTTTTCAAAATATTCAACACGACAAATTGACAATTAAATACCACTGTAAATTCCCTGGCTGTCTATCTGGATATTACTTGGGTTCAATGAAGAAAGTTAGCGACAGGCATTTCTGCAGGTTTCCAAAACAACCTCAAGAGTTGCTTCTGAAGTGGAAAAGTGTTTGAAAACTGTCAACTGATGTGAATGGTGCTACTTATTTTGTTTCTGATGATCATTTTTTCGAAGAAGATTTTATTAATAAAACTTAGGCATAGGCTAAACAGGGGTGTGATTCCAAAACTTGTGGCATATGTTCCTTGTGAAATTGCTAATATCAGTAGTGAATCGGGCGAAATTGATGTTAATAGTTAATTAGGCCTACCAAGCACTAATGGTGCCATGGAAAGTCTTTATTATACAGGTGCCAATAGCAGAAGTAAAACTGATGTTAGAGAATTACCTAGCACTAGTTGCGCTGGACAGAGTAATTCATTGAGAGATGCACCACTTAAATTTTTCATCTCCTCTCAAAGTGAATCTGCAGATGGTGAGACACATTCTTATTTGAAACATTTTGTAATGAGGAAAGTGGGGTTTTAAGTACAGGGGTTTCAAAAGCAGACTTAACTCCAAGAAAATAAAAAATGTACAAGATTCATTGGAATACTCTAACAAGGCTATCAAAACAAAAAGCAAAGCTATATCATGAAAAATCAGAACTAAAAACAATCAAGGATTTATATGACAGCAATACTTTCTCTTTCATAGAAACTAATTTAAATTCTGTTGCCAAAGATTTCATAAAGAGCCAATAAAGAAATGCTCATCAATCAGGAAATGCAAGGTGATGGACATCTGAGGACAAAGTATTTGCTTTATCTTTATACAAATGAAGTCCCCACCTATACAAATATTTGTCAGTTCATTTTTATCTTCCTTCTGTGAGTCATCTGAAATCTCTGTTGTCTTCTGTACCTTTTCAACCAGGAATGAATACTTCTATGTTGAATGTAATAAATGCAGGAGTTGAGGCAATGAACAACAGTGATATATTGTGCTTTGTTGTTTGATCAAACGTCTTTGGAAAGAGGGTTGTATAATGATGCAAGCAAACAAGAAATTTCAGGATTTCAAGATTTAGGGTGGTCAAGTGAACATGCAAACCATGCATTAGTTTTTATGGTTAGAGGCATACATAAAAGCTGGAAGCAGGTTTTTGCTTACTATTTCACTCAGAACGCAGTTTCAAGTAACATTTTAAAAAGTCTTATTATCCATGTCATAAGGAAATTGCGAGAAATAGAGCTAAAGGTAGTGTGTGACCAGGGTGCAACTGAAGTAACTCTGCTGTGAGAAATCTACTGAGTCCAGTCTGTTTCATTTTCTAGTCAGTGATGGACCGATTGCAATAATTTATGAAGTCCAACATCTATTAAAGAATACTAGAAATGCCCTGCTAGGAAATAAAATACAGTTTGGGTTTTAAAAAAGAGGTCAGCTTTGAATTTATTCTTCTGGATCAGAAGAAGATGTTTAAGACATTGCCAAAATTACAGAGGAATCATTTTGAATTTAAAGGTTCTTTTACTAAAATGAAAGTTAAGGTAGCTGCAGCCCAGCTTAGTCATATAGTTGCTGCAGTTATTGAAACTTATGTGGCATTTAATATCTTATCTGCTGATGCAATATACACTGCACAATTTATTGAAAAGATGGATTGCTTATTTGATTCACTGAACAGCTCCCATTATTATCCTCGAGATGGCAAGTCTTATAAGTGTGCCCTCTCTGCAGAGTCCCCACATATTGAAATGTGGTACAGTCTGTTAAAAGAAATGGAAAATTGGAAAGTGTTGGAGCAAGGCACAGGGAGAGATAAGACAAAAATGTTTAGTTTCATAAGTGGGTGTCAAACTATAATAAGATCACTGACATTCATGTGGAATAGATTTAAAAAAAAAATTGACTTTAATTTTTTAAGCAAGAAGACCCACTGGAGAATGTATTTTGTTGTCTGAGGCACCCTGGTGTTGCAAACACCAACCCAACTTGCTTTCAGTTCAAAGCAGCATTGAAAACAGTTGTAGTCAATAACATGTCCATACCTACAAATTCACTAGGTAATTGTAAGGATGATAGATGTATGCCATTAAGAAATTTAAGGCAATTTTTGGGAGCAAGTGATGACAGCTTTCTTGACTCCACAACAAACCATTCCATTCATTATTGATCAAAGTGTTTTATACAGCGCCCTTGCTGATAATGCTGCTGCTGCTGGTGGTGGTGGTGGTGAAGAGGCTGATGGAAGAAAGATAGACAAGCACTAGCATATATGGCTGGTTACATTCTACAAAACAGGGGTGTAACACCTGAAACCAACTGTAGTGACTGAAAACAACTCTGTTCACGGCAACACCAACAGAGCATCATTTATTTGCAAGTTTCAAGAAATATGATGCTTTAAACTCACAATCATTGTATTGTAGTGAAAGCTCAATGTACTTTACAGCAAATGTTCATAGTCAGTTGTGTGCAGTTTTGGATAAATATGGACACCAGGAAAAATTGGAGAATGCATTCTGTTTGCTGATCAAGTTTCCAGAGGAAATAACATTTTGCAAAACCCATTTTTCTGAACAGTATATTTTAAGAAAATGTGTACCCCTTTTGATTTACAAGTATGTGAGAGATTGGAAACACACTATCATAGTAAAAGACTTAATGTTGTTAAAGACAAAATTAATAAAAGGTTTAAAGCTATGTGATAGTTAAAAGAAAATTTTTATTGTTTGCTAGAGAAACAAAAAGTAAGTTTTGTTTTCACTTCACTTTTTTTACCCACCTTTCCTATTATTGGTACTTAATATTGATGTCTTCTTTTTGTGTGGAAGCATTTACAATCAGAAGATGCAGGAACATTTTTTAAGAAATTATTGGCCAGTAGTGCAAGTTTCCTGGACAATTACAGTCCTGAAACATAGTTGTAACAAATTTTAGAATTCTGCATTCATTAACACTGTGATAAAGATTTCTTAATTGAACCTCTTTAACTGCCAAATATTATCTTAATAATAGGATTTTTTTTTTTTTCTTGATTGAACCCGCAGCTTGTAAGACGTCAAAGTATGACATTATTCAGGAATATTTGAAGTCCAATTTAGCTGCTACAATTTTTATTTCGCTTGTGACAATTACTTAAACTATATGCTTGTTTTGACTTACTCTCAGTTTCAAGTGTCACTGCTAGTTCTTATGATGCACAAAACTTCCTGGAGCTTGTATATGTTGATAGAAACCAATATAAGTGCATAAGTTTGCAAGTGTATTTTTGGTGTTTGCATCTGAGAGTAGCTGCTCAAAAACATTACAGGAGCAGCAACTGTTGGACACAAACGTCAAAAATAGACTTGTAAACTGACGCACTTATACTGATTTCTGTCAACATATAAAAGCTCCAGGATCTTTTTTTTTTTTTGCGTTATAAGAACTAGATGTGACATTCGAAACAAGCCTGTAGTGTAAATAACTGATGCAAAATAAAATTGTAGCAGCTAAATTGGACTGTGTGACTGTGTGACTATTATGTCTTCAAGTGGTCATGGGGGATTTTCTTGCAATGAGCCAATCATCTTCACTATCAACGTCTTTGAAATGTAAACTTAATGAGGCTAATGATTCAAAGACCCTTCCAGCGGCACCATGGTTCCTGTATAATAGGTTTGTCACTGCTGTAATGCAATATGCTATAGCTGTGTTTAGATTATTTTGTTATGATACTAACCAAATTAACACATGATACTAACAAAATTAACACGGGAGTTGCACCTCGTTGTTCTCTCTCTCTCTCTCTCTCTCTCTCTCTCTCTCTCTCTCTCTCTCTCTCTCTCTCTCTCTCTCTCTCTGTGTGTGTGTGTGTGTGTGTGTGTGTGTGTGTGTGTGTGTGTGAGAGAGAGAGAGAGAGAGAGAGAGAGAGAGAGAGAGAATAAATATATTTAGAACTATTCAATAATATTCATTAGTGGTCCTTTTTCCCGTGTAAAATCTCAACAGCTCGTTCTATATCTTCCACTGTGTGACTGTCATCTCTTCAAGTGTTCATGGGGGATTTTCTCGCAATGAGCCAATTGTCTTCACAATCAACGTCTTTGAAATGTAAACGGAATGAGGCTAATGATTCAAAGACCCTTCCAGCGGCACCATGGTTCCTTGTGGTTTCACATGGTGAAGACTGTCAGTTCTTCTCAATGGTAATTCCATTTATTATTCAGAAAGGTGTTGTTGCAGTTGCTGGACCTGTGAAATCCTGTTCTTGTTTATGGAATGGCACTTTTTTTTTGGAGACTGCTTCTGATTCTCAAGCACAGCTGCTTGCTGCTTCACTTCTCTACGGCTATCCTGTTCAAATTGAGGCTCATAGAACTCTGAATTCTTCCCATGGTGTTATTTACACTAGGCTGCTCAATGGTCTGACCGATGCTGAAATCCGATCATATCCCTCTGATCAGGGTGTCATTGCCATCAATCAGGTGGTGAAAAAGGCAGGTGCCTCCTTAGCGCCCACACACTGTTTTTCTCACCTTTGATGAGTGGTGCTTCCGTCCAAGATCAAATTAGGCTATGATGATATTACAGGCCGACTGTACATTCTGAAACTGATGAGATGCTACCAATGTCACTGTTTCAGCCATTCTGGAATGCCTTGTCGACACCCGGCCAAATGTGTAAACTGTGGTAGGGATACATACGAGGGTGACTGTCCGCCTCCATCTCCCCGCTGTATCAACTGCAATAGCGACCGTGCCACCTCTTCGTGAGATTTTCCTGTGTATATCGATGAGCAGGATGTCCAGGGGATATGGGTAAAGGAAAACGTTCCTTACCCGGTCACTTCCAAGTTATTCTACAGTCCGGCCCTTATAGTACTGTTCTTGCTACTTCTTGCCCCATGAAGGACATGGCCACGCAGACAAGTGACCTCAAATTCAGCTCTGAGGTTGTGAAATCGACCAGTGTCATGGTAGCATCACTGTTTCCTCGTCCAGGTGTGCAACAAGCCATCAAACTCTCACCTCAAGGGGTGAAGTCACCAGCTACACAATCGGCACACCAGAAAGGACAGAAAGAGTACTCCCGTGAAGACTTCCTACATCCCTCTGGCTAACCAACACCTGAGTCTTCCTCTGCTAATCAGAAAGGCTCGAAGAAGTCCAACAAAGCAAATGGTCTTCTCCTTTGCTGGATCGAAGATCCTCACTGACGGTGTCGCCACATGATACCTTCACCTGGTAGGCCTCCATGTCGCCAGTGTGCACCACCAACCTTTTTTGTGCCTTGGGCTCCGCAGGCCAACAGTGCAAGAAAGCCGACGCTTCTGTGGAGCTCATGGAGCAGGATCCTCCTGCCTCTTTCGGTGCCCAGTAACAGTGAGTCTTTGCAGCCTGGCACTCGGCAACTGCAAGGTGATACTCCTTTATTTTTTCCTCAACATGACTCTCCTCCAGTGGAACGTTTGTAGCCTTCAGACCCACAAAGAGGATTTACGGCTGCTTTTAGAATCACAGCGTCCCCTTGTACTCTGCCTTCACGAAACAAAAATACGTCCTCTCGACCGCTTTGAGTTTTCAGGTTTCTTCCCTGTCTGTTTTGACCTTCCCCCTGAGGTCGGCATTCCATCTCATGGGGAAGCCATGCTTCTCATATGGGATGACGTTCATAGTCAACCCATCTCCTTGACTACCCCTCTTCAAGCTGCGTTTTCCTTCCTCACCTGACGTTTTCCCTTTCTACCATTTACATCCCTCTGCCATTTGACGTCACCAGGACAGACTACCTCCAGCTTATTGAGCATATACCTCACCCACTTCTGCTGCTCGGTGACGTTAATGTGCACCATCCCCTTTGGGGTTCTCCCAGAACCTGTCAGAGAGGTGCCCTCTTGGCTGACCTTCTTAATCAACTTAACCCCTCCTGTCTTTACGCAGGATCATCCACATTCCTTTCCAACTCCTTGCACACATATTCCCAATTCGACCAATCTTTCTGCACTGCCCAGCTTGCCCATCATATCAAGTGGTCCATTTTTTCTAACACCTACTCGAGCGACCATTTCCCATGTGCTATCCGTTTGCTAAGTCCTACCCCACCTGCGTGCACACCCAAATGGTAGTTTACTGAGTCTGACTGGAGGCTTTACTCCTCCCTGGCGACCTTCGAGAAACAAGATTTCCCCAGTTGTGAAGACCAGGTAGAATATCTTAAAAAAATTATCCTTACCGCTGCAGAACGTTCCATTCCTCACACTTCCTCTTTACCACGCCGTGTCCCAGTCCCTTGGTGTGGACTGAGGCATGCCGCAAGGCAGTTCACGCATGGAGATGTGCTCTCTGCGTTTGTAAGTATCATCCTACAATGGGAAACCGCACTCATTATAAACAGATGCGTGCACAGTGTCGTCGTATTCTACGGAATAGCAAAAAAGCTAGTTGGATTTCATTCACTAGTTCTTTTAACAGTTCCACCCACTCCTCCGTCGTGTGGGCCAACCTCCAACGGCTCTCTGGGACCAATATCCATTCCCCAATTTCAGGCCTGACAGTAGCAGATGATGTCATGGTGGCCCTATTGCTGTCTCCAACACCTTGGGCCGCCATTTTGCGGAAATTTCGAGCTCTTCCCAGATCACCCTGCCTTCCCCCATCGGAAAGGAGTGGAGGAGGCTCAGGCGATATCCTTCGCTTCTCAGAATCGTGAGTGCTGCAATGCCGCCTTTAGTATGGGAGAGCTCCATCATGCTCTCAATTCATCCCGATCCTCCGCCCCAAGGCTGGATGCTCTTCGCATTTAGATGTTGTACCACCTTTCTCTTGCAGGAAAGCACTTTTGGTTAATATGTACAACCACATCTATGCAGAGGGCACGTTTCCCAGACTCTGGAGCGAAGCCACTGTCTTACCCATACCTACGCCCTGTAAGGACAAACACCTTCCTTCTAGCTGCCGCCCCATCTCTTTCACCAGCTGTATTTGCAAGGTGATGGAACGTATGATTCATGCCAGGCTGATATGGTGGCTCAAGCTTTGCTGTTTACTAACCACTGCACAGTGTGGTTTTCGAGCACGCCGTTCTGCAGTTGACCATCTCGTCACTTTGTCCACCTGTTTCATGAATGTTTTTCTGCGGAAATCCCAGACTGGCCATGTTTTTCGAGTTGGAAAAGCCTACGACACCTATTGGAGGACTGGTATTCTCCATACTCTCTACACGCGGGACTCCCGTGGCCTCCTGTCCTATTTCCTTGAGGAATTTTTAAAAGACCGAGTTTTCAAGGTGTGTATGGGCTCTGCCTTGTCGGACACCATTATCCAGGAAGACAGTGTGCCTTAGCGTTCCTTTCTGAGCACTGTTCTCTTTGTTGTCGCCACTAACCCTATAGTGGCCTCTTTCCTGCCAGGCATCTCCGGCTCCCTTTGTCGGTTTTGCCACCTGTTGCGGTTCTCCAAGGACCTGTCTCACTGAGCGGCGTCTTCAGCGATGTCTTGATCGTCTTTACTCATGTAGCATTCACAATGGCTTTCGTTTTCTACTCACAAAACAGTTTTTATGAATTTCTGGTGGGGCAACTGGTTTCTCCCACCATCCTTACATCTTGGGCCTGTTGTTCTTCCGTTCGGTGAAACTACGGAATTCCTGGGGTTTATGCTCGTTAGGAAGCTCTCGTGGTCCTTCCATGTGTCTTACCTGGCAGCCCTCTGCACGTGGTCCCTCAATGTGTACGTGTCCTCAATGGTACTTCCCGGGGTGCAGATCGAACCACCCTCCTCCGTCTGTATCGGTTCCTTGTCCGTTCGAAACTAGACTATTGGTGTTTCGTTTATGCATCTGCACGTCCATCTCTCTTACGCCGTCTCAACACTGTCCACTGTTGTGGCATACATTTGGCTGCTGGCGCCTTTTACACTAGCCCAGTTGAGAATCTGTATGCTGAAGCTGCTGAACTACCACTGTCCTACTGCCGTGGCTTTCTCCTCAGCAGGTATGCACGCTGTTTGTCTGCCATACATCGCCACCCATCCTGTGCCTCCTTCTTCAGTGACTCCTTTGTTCGCCAGTATGGGGTGCGTCCCCCTTCTCTGTTACCTCCTGGAATCTGCTTTCAGCTCTTGCTCCGGCGGCTAAACTTCAGACTACCTGCAACTTTCCCAGTAGATATGAACCCTTCACCAACTTGGCTTCATGTGGCGGCCTTCACTCGCTTCCTAAGGACACTACTCCAGCCTCACTCTATCGCCTTCAATTTCACCTTTGCATGGAACTTTGCTGTAGTACCTTTGTGTACACTGATGGCTCTCGGACTGACCGTGGTGTTGAGTGTGCCTTCATCATTGGCGCTGATGTTTTTTGGCATTGCTTCGAGCACACTGCTCAGTATCTACAGCAGAGCTCTTCACCCTGTATCAGGCCACAGAGTACATCTGGCGACATAGGCTTTTCAAATGTGTCCTCTGCTCAGACTATCTCAGCACCTTTCAATGTCTCTGTGCGTTGTACACCGCCCATCCCTTAGTGCAACGGGTCCAGGAAAACTGTGACTTGCTCATTCCTGATGGAGCCACTGTGATGTTTATGTGGGTTCCTGGTCACGTCGCTCTGCCAGGAAACGAGGCTGCCGACACTGCTGCCAGGCTGCAGTCCTCGTACCTCAGCCCACTAGTTCCCATATTCCCTCCGATAATCTGTGTTGCCGTCTGTCAGGAGGTGGTGTCCCTTTGGCGTCGCCATTGGTCCTCGCTTCATGGAAATAAGCTCCATATTATTAAGCCTGTCCTAGCGGCTTGGACGACCTCCTCGCGGCATTACCGTCGTGAGGTGGTCATTTTAACTAGGCTGCGTATTGGGCTCTGCCTTTTTAGCCATCACCATTTGTTAAGAGGCGCTACCCCCCACCACTTTGTGTACATTGCACCCAAGTTTTAACTTCCACCATTTCCTGACGGAATGCCCATTTTTTAACCATTTATGTTCCCACTTGGGTTTGCTGTACGAGTTATCGACCGTTTTAGCGAACGATGCGCTGGATGTTGACCACATTTTACTTTTTATCCGTGCTAGGAATATGGTGAAGGCTCTTTAATTTTTAGTTTTGGGTCTTCGTTTCTCTATGGCGTATTTTATAGACCTTTCTCCATGTCCCTGTTTTTAGCTATCTCCTCTTACGTCAGTTGGGATTGACATGTAGTCGTTTTTTAACGCCTCTCTGTCTTCGTGTTCTATAGTTTTGACTTGGGTGCGTATGACCCCAATTTTTTTGCGCCCAATCCCCTTACTGTAGACAGTACTCATAATGGCATCTAGATCGTGTTGTAAATCACCCCTCCACTCATGCACCCCACTGCTTTCCTTTACACCATTTACTACAGTTTGATTTGCCCTGTTACAAAAAAAGCTTTGTATAATCACAGGTGTTTCACTTAGCTGCTTAATCTCACTTGTATATCTTACCTGATTGTAGTACTAGACCTGTTAAAGATAGCATTATTTTGTTCAGCCACTCCCATGGAACGTTTCACCAAAGTTTATTGAGCAATTTATTTGCTTCTCATAATAATTATTGTAATTTTTTATATAGCTCATTAATTAAGGTGTCACTTATACTGTGTAAGTTCAGCGTTTTCACTGAAATAATTCTTCTCCTTTTCAGTCAAAAGTCAAACATTAAGAGTTGTCATCTTTGGAAACAATCTGAGATACTCTGTAATGCACTAGTTTAAAATTTTTGATGTTACAAAATTCCACTGCTACACATATTTATATTTGTATCTGATGATGGTGGAACAGCTGAAAGACAGTGTGCAAAATAATAAATATTGTAGAATGTTTTATAAAAGTAGACAGGAACATGTCCCAACAAAAGTTAACGAAGTCTAAAAGTACCTTAATGCTAACAAAATACAATCTGACAAAACTAGTGCACCTGCTGAGCATAACAGACTGGGACAAATTATTTCTAAGAGGTGGTTCTAATCCCCAGCTTGTTATGAAGCTGTTAAAGCAAGAACAAAAATGAACTATGGAATATGGTACATTACAGAGCAACATGTAAGAGACAGGTTGTGCATAGCACTGAACAAACTTGCTCGACAACAGTAATACAGCATAAAGAATAAGCTCAGCACTTGTTCACGATTGCTTAAATAATGCTGTTTCTTTGGTGGCCGATCCACGTGGCCTCTATAAGAGGGGTCTGTGAACTATGGATGCATGTGCACACCACTGTGCTCAGGAATTGTGTGCATCGTGAGTGAAGTTATGAGTCATGGAAAACACCAATGATGGCGCTGATTTCAATTTCATTGCCCGACGACAGCAGCTGCTGCAACACATGGCAGGCAGGCACTGGTGGGCAGGGGCAGAAGTGATGAGGGGTAGGGTTGGCACGCCTTCCCCCAACTCATGAGAGGCCTTAGGGCAGGACCGCGGATGACATCTCCAAAGCAACATCCTTGTTGAGGTCAGCGATGAGCACTGGAGGCTCAGTGGGGGCATCGCGGACGACAGCCACACAGGACCCACCAACAGCAGCTACAGCGTCAAGTACGGTGGGGCTGCACTGGCAATAGTATTTGAGGAGTAGGTGTAGAGGCAGGAACCCCAGACAGCGATTTGCCAGGAAGTGAAACCTTCTGTGGCACGAACTGGACTCTCTGCGACACAGGAACAGGCATTGTGGGTGACGGTGGGCCCTCCAGAATAGGCATCGCCATGTGTGGCTGCAGTTGGTCGAAGTGATAGGATGTCCACCCGTCAGGAGTGTGGATAACGCACGGGTGCCAGCCTTGGTGACGCTTGATGGCAGCAGGAACCCAGTTCGGCTGGCAGCTGAAACCACAAGTCCAAACAAGAGCACCCCACCAGAATCGTCACGGAGCCAGTGACACTGGCAGATGCAGCAGGTGAAGGCATCCACATAGCAGCTCTGCCAGGCTCTTGCCCCCACCGGAGTGAAACAGGGTGAATTCAGAAATCAATCCTAAGCAGCTTCCAGGGACCTGCCATATACAGACTCCCATATCTGTGTTTTAAACACCTGAACCATGTGTTCGGCCTCACCATTGGATTGACAATGTAATGGGGGAGCTGTGAGATGGCGAACACCACTAGCCTGACAGAAAGATGCAAATTCTCAAGAAACAAACTGGGCCCATTATTGGTAACCATGGTATGCAGAAGTCTCTCAATTGCAAAAATCTTAGACAGAGCCGAAATAGTGAGAGCACACCTAGGGAAACTTGGAATAGGCGTCCATTACAATGAGCAAATACTGATTTACGGAGGGACCAGCAAAATTGGCATATAGACACACTCAAATGTGCTGTGGCGTCAGCCAGGGGGAAAAGACACCCATGGGGCCACTTTTTTCTGATCAAAATGAGTGGAAATGGCGATAAACCATGTAATGTGCCCATGTCTGCCTGACCAGTATACTTTCTGGTGGGCCGAAGCTTTGGTGCAAGAGGTCCCCCGGTGACTGACATGCAGAATCCACAGTACATCATGATCTAAGGAATCACAACCCAGGGAGCAGCGTCCTCTGTGGGTAACAAAAAACCCTATCAAACACAGAAAGGCCCTAGGAGGGAAAAGTAATAATGCGAGGGATCCAAGGCACTGCCCGAGGGTTTTTCTGGCCAAATATGCTGCAGAAAAGACAGGACCCAACTAAGTACAGGATCCGCGGCAATGGCCAATGCTATCGTGGCATTAGTGATGGGAAAACCTTCAACTGCATTCTGGTCCTCAGTACCTAAATAGAAACAAAGCAACTCATCCTGATCGAATGCTGGGTCCAGCCCAATCGGAAGGTGAGATAAGGCTCCAGTTGACATGTTGCATCGTCGGCAGGTAATGGATCTGATAATGGTAACAGGAGAGGAAGAGAGCACACTGCTTCAAACGATGTGCTTCCTTGTCTGGCATGGTAACCGAAGGATTAAAAAGAGCAAGCAACAGCTTGTGATCTGTGATTAAATGGAACTTATAATCATACAAGAAGTTGTGAAAATTCTTTTGAGAGCGAACACAATTGCTA
Source organism: Schistocerca americana (assembly GCF_021461395.2). Lineage (NCBI taxonomy): Eukaryota > Metazoa > Arthropoda > Insecta > Orthoptera > Acrididae > Schistocerca > Schistocerca americana. The sequence goes on along the minus strand of NC_060121.1, from coordinate 161,259,425 downwards.
AAGCCTAGTCTTCAGTTTGAGAACACCACTCCTGAGTGAGAGTTAGTCTTAAAAGCATAAGCAATGGATTTTTCAGAGCCATATGCGTATTTGTGCGCTAATGATGAGAGGCATCTGAAGCCGGCGCAAACCGCTGACCTAGCTGAAAAGTGCCAGAAACGAGGCAGATTGAAGCAAAGCAAACACTCGATCACAAGCTAGGGACCAGAAAAAAGGCACATTTTTACGCAAACGCGTGTGCATTGGCTGTGCAACAGTGGATGATTTCAGTAAAAACTTACGGTGATGCGCAGCTTTGCCTAGAAATGCCTGCAGTTCCTTAAAGGATGTTGGCTACGGCATAGCCACAATTGCATCAACATGGTGATGCAATGGCTTGACCCGTGTGCTAGATAGCTCAAAACTAAGGTACTCAATTGACGGCTGAAAAAATTGAGATTTGGCAAGATTGTGTTGGATATTGCCCACTCATCACTTATAGGGTGCCTAAAGGATGCTGCTTTCTCGGAATACTATACAACAATTCAAGCAAATAACATTAGTAGTTTTATTTCTTTGAAGCAGTTGACAATACCTAACTTTGGAGTTACATTGGTGTCATAAGTAACATGCAAACAGTAATAGTCATCGCTATAGACAAAATTCCTGCAAGTTGACACACGTCAACGTCAACGTCCATGATATGATGCCGATCTGAGCGACCGAGGCTGGCAGGAATGGTGCTTTTATTCACTTCTTGCAGGTGGCGCTCCTGGTGTGGCGCGGTCCAATTCTGTGTACCATTGGCCGATATTTCCTCGCCCCCTTTTCTGGTGTTCTGTTCTTCGTCTTCATTCTGGCGCTTCTGGTTACGCCAGAACATTCCTCCCCTCCCAAAGCGACGGAGCGTCGTCGTGTATGGAGTGTGACCACGGCGGGGGCTGCAAGAATGTGGACGCCTCGATGGGCCGGAAGCTGTGGCTGCAGAGGACGTCAAGCTTTCGGCTGTAGCCCGCCATCTGACTTGCGTTCTGGTGGAAACATACCCCAGAAAACGACCAGAAGGGTACACGTCCACCTCCTGCTGCCATTAACCATGTGAAGAAGGCGGTAACTGCTGTGGTGTCGGTAGGTCCAGCTCCACAAGAGGAGGCGGAGAAGGTGAAGGCTCCGTCTCCATGGGGTTGTCACGCGGTGTCGGGATCACACCGTCTGGCGGCTGCTGTGGCCGCGCTGACCTCTGGACCCGTGAATCTGGGGAAGAGAGACAGAAAGATCATCGTGTACATGACAGAGGCGAAGCTGATTTTGATAGCAGCGCTGCAAACCATCTGGACCTGAAATTAGATGCATGCAAGCGCCAAGTCGACGGACAATCCCGCCTCGCACCCTTCGTCTGCTGCCACTAAAAACCCTGTCAAAGACAATATCATGCAGCGCAAAGCTATACTTGCGACCTTCCGTCGGCGCCGGATGCTGAGGGGGGTGGAGCAGGTCGAGCAGTGTCCGATGGTGGCGGCCGTGAAGCAATTCCGCCGGCGATGGTCCATCTCGTGAGTTCGAACGATAGGAGGCGAGAAACACTTGCAATGCTTGATCGCTGGTGTGTGCGGAGCGAAGTTTGGCCATCTGATGCCTGAATGTTCGGACAAAACGTTCCGCTTCGCCGTTTAACTGTGGATGGAACGGTGCACTAGTTAGATGCTGTATGCCATTGCGTTCACATAATGTTTCAAACTCATTTGACGTGATATGAGGTCCATTGTCTGACATTATAACTTCAGGTAAGCCTCCTAGGCAAAAAATCGATGGCAACACCTGAATTCTGCTACTTGACGTTGTCGAGTTCATTGGCACAGCAAAACGAAACCTGGTTTTTGAGTCAAGCAGTATCAACCAACGAGTGTTCCAAAAAAGACCCGCAGAGTCTATGTGCACATGTTGCCATGGCGATTGTGGTTTAGGTCAAGGAGAGAATTTTTGTGGCTGAGCGGACTGATTTTCCGCACATGTGTGACACTGTCACGACATCTCTTCTATTTGGGCGTCCGTACTCTGCCAAGTACAATGTCGACGCGCTAACTGTTTCGTACGAACAATCCCCCAGTCTCCTTGTTGAAGTAACTGCAACACTTCTTTTCGCAAAGCTTAAGGGATCAACACACGTGACTGGCCACTGTCATTCTGAACAAGAATCACACCTTTCTGTACAGCGAGGCTATGCCGACGTGCAAAGTATCAGCGCACTACAGAGTTCTTTATGCTATTCACTGAGTGAGGCCAAGATGTGCGAACGAACTGGAGCAAAATGTTCAAATCTGGATCAGCGTCCGAGACCTGAGCAATTTTCTTGCGCTTCAGCGGAAAAGACTGAAGCAATTCAGAATCCTGAGCATCGATGTGACAACAAGGTGCAGCAGAAGCGTCAAAGTACGTATCAGGGCCCATTGGAAGATGTGAAGTGCGTCCACATTACCATGTCCTGCCGTCGTACGATGCACAATCTCGTATTGGTATTGAGGCAACAACAAAGCCCATCTTTGCAATTTTTGCGAAGTTCGTACAGGACAAGGACTGCAAAGGCTTGTGATCCGTTACCAAGTAGAATTTTCTGCCGTACAAATAGTGGTGGACTTGCGTCACACCATACGCAATAGCCAAACCCTCTTTCTAAATCTGGGAATAGTTACACTGAGCTTTGGACAATTTTGATGCGAAAGCGATAGACCTGTCTTTATCACCAATTCTTTGCGAAAGAAATGCAGCGATTCCGTAAGAGGAAGCGTCAACTTGCAATACATCTGGTTTGTCAGGATCAAATTCAACTAAGCATCGATCACTGACCAATGCATCTTTAAATTTTTGAAAAGCTATTTGGCACTCAGCTGTCTAAACAAAGGGGACATTCTTGCGACGCAAGCGATGCAATGGAGTCGCGATATGAGCAGCATTCGGTACGAACAGAATATGATAGTTCATTTTCCCTAAGAGTGACTGCAATTCTGTAATATTTTGAGGAACTGGCAAGTCTCGTATGGCTAACAAATGCGACTGAAGCGGATGTACACCTTAACTGTTTATGACATGATCAAGATACTGCAACTCAGGGTTTAAAAATCCCACTGGTACAGTCTACACTTTAGTCTTGCATCAAATAAAACACGAAACAAAGCACGTTCTTCAGGTGTACGACCCTTTACGACAATATCGTCCAAATAGTTTGAACCTGTGCGGTCAGCTGTTCCAAATGTCGTTGCAAAATAGCGGGCACGGAAGCACTGCCAAAAGGCAAACGCAAATATTTAAACAAGCAAATATGAGTGTTTATTACACACACTTCTTGAGATTCTTCATCAAGTTGTATTTGAAGATATGCTTTGTGCAAATCAGTTTTTTTTAAAGTAGCGTCTATCGCCTAATCTGTCCATGAGGTCCTCTGGGCATGGCAATGGATAAGTATCAATGACAGTTTGTGTGTTGACTGTTGACTTAAAAGTGAACACAGAGGCGAATGCGACCTGGAGGTTCGGGGAGCAAAACCAGTGGACTTGCCCGTTGACTAGATGATAAGGGCGCAATAGCTCCGCTATCTTGCAATTCTTTCAACTTCAGCAGCTACTTTGTCCCGAAAGGCAATGGGAACAGTCCTCGCCCGGCACAATTTCGGCTGAGCATTGTCTTTCAGCGTAATATGCGTAACAAAATTGTTAGCTTTGCCTAAATCTTCAGAAAAGAGTTCCGGGATTTTTTTTAGCAAGCTAGCTACATTGTCTTTTGCGTTGAATGCAGACACTGACAACATATTGTCCTGAATGTTAAAGCCAAACAAATCAAAAGAATCAAGACCAAATACAGTATGTTCTCACACTCGCAGGATTGTAGCACTGAAAAAGTCACTGTTCGCGTATGCGAGCGATACATGGCAGGCAAAGTACATGTTCTGAGAACAGGAATGTCGTTCGCATTATAAGCCGTCAGTTGCGTGCTAGTTTTAGACAGGTGTGGGGAATCTAACAGTTCACGTGTGTGACGATTTAGCAATGTGACAGAGGCACCCGTGTCCAGCAGAAATTCCACACGTTTCCCCCAAATAAGTAAATTAACAAAAAGTTTGTTTGACTGACGTATCACTGACGAAACTGTATGCTTGTTTGTTGCAGGTATGGAATGCATTGCGTTAATGGCATGGGCCTGTTGACTAGATTTTTGTGAGTGGGCCGAATTCTTATGTTTGTTCCGTTGCAAACATATGGATTGCACATGTCCTTTTCTACCACAAGCGTAACACTGAGCATGTCAGGAGGGGCAGTCTTGGCGTTTGTGCCATGAATAACAGCGAGGGCAAGACTTAATTCTGTTCGCCTGTGTAATTGCCCGTTTAGCGAACTGCTTACGCGGCGAGGAAGGTTGTCTACTCAGCTTGGCCAGTGCAACCGCCAGTGCGGAATGGGCGATCACAACTAAAGGACTCAACCTGGCAAATAGCTGGCTGCTCAAATGTATGAGCCGACAAGGCACCAGAATCGTACCGATCTAGTATTTGCACTACCTGCTGAAATGATGGATTGGTCTGTTTCAAAATTTGTTCTCTGATTTCGACATCAGGTACTTTGTACACGATCGCATCACGCAACATAATATCTGGATATAAAGCACCACAAGCACATTTGAATTTGAATTTCCTTGTCATGCCCTGTAAATCTGTTACCCACCCACGATAAGTTTGTTCTGACCCTGTTTTACAGTGAAAGAATTGATATCTACACTACTGGCCATTAAAATTGCAACACCAAGAAGAAATGCAGATGATAAACTGGTATTCATTGGATAAATATATTATACTAGAACTGACATGTGATTACATTTTCACAAAATTTGGGTGCATAGATCCTGAGAAATCAGTAGCCAGAACAACCACCTCTGGCCGTAACAACGGCCTTGATACGCCTGGGCATTGAGTCAAACAGAGCTCGGATGGTGTGTACAGGTACAGCTGCCCATGCAGCTTCAACACGATAACACAGTTCATCAAGACTAGTGACTGTCGTATTGTGATGAGCCAGTTGCTCGGCCACCATTGACCAGACGTTTTCAATTTGTGAGAGATCTGGAGAATGTGCTAGCCAGGGCAGCAGTCGAACATTTTCTGTATCCAGAAAGGCCCGTACAGGACCTGCAACATGCGGTCGTGCGTTATCCTGCTGAAATGTAAGGTTTTGCAGGGATCGAATGAAGGGTAGAGCCACGGGTCGTAACACATCTGAAATGTAGCGTCCACTGTTCAAAGTGCCGTCAATGCGAACAAGAGGTGACCGAGATGTGTAACCAATGGCACCCCATACCATCACGCAGAGTGATACGCCAGTATGACGATGACGAATACACGCTTCCAATGTGCGTTCACCGCGATGCCGCCAAATATGGATGCAACCTTCATGATGCTGTAAACAGAACCTGGATTCATCCGCATTCGTGCACCCAGGTTAGTCGTTGACTACACCGTCGCAGGTGCTCATGTCTGTGATGCAGCGTCAAAGGTAACCGCAGCCATGGTCTCCGAGCTCATAGTCTGTGTTGCTGCTAAAGTCGTCGAACTGTTCGTGGAGATGGTTGTTGTCTTGGCAAACATCCCCATGTGTTGACTCAGGGATCGAGACGTGGCTGCACGATCCGTTACAGCCATGCGGATAAGATGCCTGTCATCTCGACTGCTAGCAATATGAGGCCGTTGGGATCCAGCACGGCGTTCCGTATTACCCCGCTGAACCCACCGATTCCGTATTCTGCTAACAGTCATTGGATCTCGACCAACGCGAGCACCAATGTCGGGATACTTTAAACCGCAATCGCGATAGGCTACAATCCGACCTTTATCAAAGTCGGAAACGTGATGGTACGCAATTCTCCTCCTTACACGAGGCATCACAACAACGTTTCATCAGGCAACGCCGGTCAACTGCTGTTTGTGTATGAGAAATCGGTTGGAAACTTTCCTCGTGTCAGCACGTTGTAGGTGTCGCCACCGGCGCCAACCTTTGTGAATGCTCTGAAAAGCTAATCATTTGCACATCGCAGCATCTTCTTCCTGTCGGTTAAATTTCGCGTCTGTAGCACGTCATCTTCGTGGTGTAGCAATTTTAATGGCCAGTAGTGTAGCTGCTACCACATTCATTTGTTGTTCATAATAGTTTGTTAGTGAGTCTATAACACTGTCATACGCAAGTTCACTTGGAGTGGCGTTAGGAAAGAGTTTTTGAATTAATGTGAACACTGCACTAGATATGGAAGTTTCACAGTACCAGGCACATTGTGGGTGATGACATGGGCGTCAAACTGAGACAAGGACCCGAGCCATTCCTCTTCTTGGTCGCAAAACTGTCCGAAAGCTGTAGTAGACGGTGCTTGTTCCGGCAGGCACACAGCGTTGGCCAGTAGCTGCTGCACCGTGTTGAGCAGGGTGGAGATTTATTGAGTCCGGAACTGAAACATCTGCATTAGCTGTGTGGCATCTAAAACTTGCGGCTCCTGCGCCTGAGCAGGTGGCGAGACAGGATTGGTGGGCATGTTGGAAGGCACAAATGCAACAGAGAGACCAAAATATGCACAAAGAAAGTTTCTGCAACACCCACCTGCAAACAATTATTAGTAAAAACGACAAGAAACTGTTAGCACAATATGCGCCCCTGCAAAGTAATGACATAATGCGCCAGCACAATATACACGAAATGCTGTGGCTGTTGGGCACTTAGTTTGTTTGTAACATCTTGTCACCAGTTGTTGTATCTTGCCCACTCGTCACTGATAGGGTGCCTGAAGGATGCTGCATTCTCGCCATGATATACAACGACTAAAGCAAATAACATTAGTAGTTTTATTTCTATAAAGCAAATGGCAATACTTAACTTTGGAGTTATATTGGTGTCACAATTAACATGCAAACAGTAATAGTGATTGCTATAGATAAAGTTCCTGCAAGTTGACACACGCCACTTATAACTAACGTCTGCGATACGGTGCTGATCTGAGCGGCGCTTTAATTCACTTCTTGCAGGGGGTGCTCCTGTTGTGGCACTGTCCAATTCCGCGCACCATTGGCCGACGTTTCCTCACAGCCGTCTCTGGTCTTCCATTCTTCATCTTCGTTCCAGCGCTTGTGGTTACGCCAGAACAGATTGCACTGGAGACCTCCAGACTGCAAAACAGAAGACAACGATTGGAGATTGCTAAGCTTTATTTGGTGGAAGAATACAAAAAATAAAATAAAATAAATACACGATATCACTAAGGGAATTGATGCGCCCAGGTAAAGAGGCTGCCAGCTGTTTTAAAAAATGCTGAATATTTGTGGGTGCACTAGCGACGCCAAAAGACAAACGTTTATATTGGTGAAGGTAGAAAGGTGTATTGGCAATGACAAGGCGACTAACAGCTTCATCCAAGTATCTTAAATGCTCTGCTCATCTCAGGAACGTCAACAAAATTGTGCATGCTAATTGAAGACTGACTGTCCGAGAGATTACAGAAAAAATGTAATATTTCAGTTGGATCATGTCATCAAATGCTAACACAGCTTCTTGGAATGTATCGTGTTGCCACCAAGTTCATCCTACGGTTCATAAATCAAGATCAAAAAGACCTTCACGTTGCAGTCTGTGAAGAACATTTGGATCATGAAAATGAGAACGAGGTGTTTGTTAAGAGAATCATAACTGGTGATGAGACATGGGTCTGTGGTCATGATGTTGAGACCAAGGTTCAGTCTTTGCAATGGGTCAGGAAGGGTTCTCCAAGACCAAAAAAAAGCTCGTCAGATCAGGTCAAATGTCAAAGCCATGCTGATAGTTGTCGGCCGCGGTGGCCGAGCGGTTCTAGGCGCTCCAGTCCGGAACCGCGCTGCTGCAACGGTCTCAGGTTCGAATCCTGCCTCGGGCATGGATGTGTGTGATGTCCTTAGGTTTAACTAGTTCTAAGTCTAGGGGACTGATGACCTCAGATGTCGAGTTCCATAGTGCTCAGAGCCATTTGAACCATGCTCATAGTTACCTTTGTCTTCGAAGGATTACTCCATCATAAACTCGTGTCACAGGGACAAACTGTTAATTGATGGTACTATTGGGATGTGTTGTGATGCCTATGGGAAAATATGAGAAGAAAATGGCCTGAAATGTGGCGAGATAATTCATGGCTCTTTCATCACAATAACACACCCACACATTCATCCCTGTTGATGCGTGACTGTTGCACAAAAAATGAAATCAAAACCCATTTTACTCTTTTTATTGTCAATATCAGAACTTAATGATCTTTTAATCTCGGAACCCAGTCCATCCATTTTTTCAACATATTTAGTAACATGACACTGGTTCCTGTTTCATATTAGTAACAGTAACAGATATATATATATTTAGCATAGGCTTCCACTATGCTCAGTTCATTTTCTATTCCATAACTAGCAGACACTGCATCAGGTAAACCACTATGATTAGCTTCGAAACTAAAATTACCAATCATGGAATCATTTTCATCTTTTATATTCCCCAAATCTACCCCCAGTGTCTCATTTACAACCTCCTGATTTTTATTTTCTGCCAAGTTGCAAAGTTTCTTGGCACATGCACACACACAACAAAGTAGAACACTACTTTTTTTTCCTTGTGTTGCTGGCATGGCGAGATGGTTCAGTATGTCCGCTCACCAGGCTCTGTCCCCATCGGTCCCATTGGTGGGACCACACTCCAGCCATGGATACCAACTGCTACGAATGCCTGGCTGCTGCAGTAGCGAGTCGCCTCTTGATATTCATATGTGCCAGCGTTGTCGGCCACCTTGTCCCATCAGTTGTTCTCGCTGCATTCCACCTCACTACTAACATTGCACTCGAGTTCTTTGGGTGTGTGTATTTCACTTATCCGGTTTCACTTTACACTTCCGCTTTCTTAAAGTTCCTACACATCCCAACTTTCCGATTATAGTTCCCGGACGCTAATGCACCAATTGCGGCGGGGCGGGTTAAAAAATCGTTCGTCGTACTGTTCATTACAAACGTCCACCTACCTCAGTACAGCTTCTGCTCGACGTCCCTTCACTCTCCACAGGTAGATACTTACTAGATGGCGAAAAAGGAGAATTGAAGAAAACGCACCCTAATATCTGTCCTACAAAGTCTGCGTAAACTCTAGTAGTATTTCAGTTCGTGCAATCTCACATATATCAAAATTTGTGCATAAACCTTTTTATTGTTTCTAGCACACATTAAAATGGGCTATCAAGTTCCCATTTACCTAACTAACGTATCTATAGTTCTCTGTTCACAGTTCATACAACCAATTTCACACAAAGTTGTCAGAAATTTACACAAGTCTGACCCGATTGATGACGCGATCTCACAGTCACAGATCCGCTATTATAAATGAGTTTCACATTCCGCCCTTTTCAGTGGGTTTCTTTAAGAGAAACTGCTCGTCAAATACTCCATAACTGAATACAGAATACGCCATACGAAATTTGCATAAAGGCCGAAAGTTCACACGCAACTAACTTTCCAACAAAACACTCCCGAAACTCCAAACTTTCATCAAACTGTTCGTAACTACATCAGCGTTAGGCATGACACGTATCAAATGCGAGGAATTCAATATGCCTTCATTTTACACATCATGAGAATCATCACATTTAACATGTCGTTCCACATCCGAAGCTGGCGAGCGACTCTCTCAATACTGCCTCACTCACAGCATATGTAACTAGCTGTGTGCAGGAACTACCTAATTCTGATTGGCTGATCAGTCTGACGCACCAATCAGAATGTTCCTTCGAGATCATTCTCGCGGCAAAACTCGCCTAAGCCAATCACTGTTCAGAAGTAATTTACGTCATCCTAAAATGCAAATACTAACACAATGTTTAATAAAACAAAACGAAATAAAATTAATCTTGAAAATAATTTAGAAAACGACTGCGCTTTAATCTGATGTTCTGGCTGCCTTCTTACAAAAACAGTCACCCCTAGACATACGTCATCAGCAATGTGGGTAAATTACGTCTTTCCCACGTTCCAATTACCTAATGTTGTACATAATACGGGGTGTTCAAAAAGACTCTCTGCAGTCCCGTATGTTAGCCGCGCGTGCCGTATGATTGTTCACCTGCCTGGGTTACTTCCATTCAAGAGGACTCTCCCAACATTCAAAACGTCTCTCCGCAGTGCCGTATGATTGTTAGCCGCTTATTTTCAACAAGATGGTGCAACCGCGCATACAGCTCACGTGTCAATGCCACTGCTTGCTGATGCTTTTGGTGATCGCATAATTTCACAGGGACTTTGACCTCCACAATCTCCTGACCTAATACTACCTGACTTTTTCTTCTGGGGTGCAGCGAAAGCAACTGTCTATAAAAATTGAATTGAAAACTGCAGCCGGCCGGTCTGGCTGAGCAGTTCTAGGCGCTTCAGTCTGGATCCGCGCGACCGCTACGGTCGCAGGTTCGAATCCTGCCTGTGGCAAGGATGTGTGTGATGTCCTTAGGTTAGTTAGGTTTAAGTAGTTCTAAGTTCTAGGGGACTGATGACCTCAGACGTTAAGTCCCATAGTGCTCAGAGCCATCTGAACCATTTGAAAACTGCAATATCCACTATCACTGCTTCTGTTACAGAAGAAATGTTACAGCTTGTGTTTGGAAACATGGTTAGACGAACTGAATTCTGTATTCAACAACAGGGGGGACACTTTCAACATTTAATGTGAAAATCTGAAAGTAAAAATGAATATTCAATAAATTGATAACTTGTACTTTACTGAGTTTCATTTCGGTATAATCACTGCGGCATATGGCATGCACGACTAATAACATACGGCACTGCGAAGAGACTTTTTGAACACCCGGTATAATATTGAATTTTTTCGTATGTCCCGCACACCCTCTCACTCATTCTCATTTATTCACACAACAACATAATAAACAGATACTAATTCTTTCTGAATTATTATACTACGAATTGAAGAATAATTAAAGTTTTGAAAATAAAAATCCAAACTAATTGATTTGATATATTGAGAACTCTGTGAATGATTTCAAAATGGCAACAAAAGACAAACTGTAATCCTTCCTAACTGAATTTTCCACCCTGAGTGTCGGTTTGGGGGGTTTTTAGGTAATTTTCTGAATCTCCGAAACTATTATATGTACAGCTTTGAAATTTGGAGGAGATCTTCTTCTGAATAACAAAAAATAGTATACCAAGTTTGAAAATAATCAGTTAATATTTAATATGTTTTATTTAGATTCGTAGGGAGTATGAATATACGGTCATTCTGAGTGACACAAAAGCCTGTTCTCACGCTGGCTAGTAGCGACAGATATGCTATGGGTCGTGGCTAGGACACAAGTTTGCAGCCTCCTGTACGTTCACTGGGCTCCACGTCCAGGTATCTTACTGCAATAAATGCTATTCCATAATAACGTGCGACGTCACAAATGGTATCTGTGCAGACACCAGCTTCACATTCATATATTACAGAAACTGCCTGGTGCTCGTTGGGAATCCAATGCAAATACCTTAAGAAATACAGCACAAGCACTTGTGTTGCCTGTCACCGAATACTAGTCTCCTGTTTGGAGTAGAAGTAGCTAGTCAACAAAACAGATATCCATTTAAATGATGGGATGAAGATCGCTATAGGAACTCTTAAATCCATACCAACACCTTGGCTCTGAGTTTTCGTTAATACGCCCCTGTAAATCTCTGACGACAAGAAGCAGTAGCAGATGAATGGATGAAAATCAAAAGATCCAGAGATTTACCATTTGATGAAACATTAAACAACTTACCATGCACTCGATTAAAATTTGGAGAACCGGTTTGGGTAAAGTCTGGCCAGCTCGCCCCCAGAAAGCTATAATCTAAGTGATGAGTGGAGATATCAGAGGTCGTCCTTCCATGGTCATAAGAAGTTGGACAACACAGATCCAGCCATGCAACTCACAGGTGCGAGCCAAACAAGAAAAATAAGGAGCCCCTCAAACGCATCAGAACTGGCTACATCATGACCAAAGCAGTGCTACCAAGTGAGGAATTATGGATGATGACCAATGGGACTGCAGAACACTAGAAAAAAACACTGGAGAACATTTTGCTCGTCTGCCCAAAATTAAAGGTCATGAGTTCTTGGAAAGAACGCAACGCCTGGAGCTTAACCGGTTGAAGTCTTTAGATATCCAACCATGATGGAAAATGAACCTCTCACCTTCTTTTATCTACTGCCGGCTCTCCAGCTTTCATTACTATCTATACATACGTATAAACATGCATGCATGACCTCAGTCCGTAGTTTTGTTGAGAGAGTGCAGCATGTTTAGCTTCCGTATACGAGGGGATTTGTCTTTTTACACTCAGGTAAGTTAGTGAAGAAGCGAAATTAACAGTCTGCTATTGCTAGTGTGAGCACTGGTTTTCGTTCAGATATTGGGCTTTATTTCAGTCGCTGATGTAGTTTCTGGCGTGTAATCGCTATTGTCAACGGTCTGGCCTATGTTGCTCTATCGGTCATAATAATAAATCTGGGGATGTTCGTAATTTCGTCTCCCTTGCAGTTCCTATTTTCGTACCGCGGACGAAATTTTGAACTATTATAAAAAAAATTAATTTTATTTGCTATTTAGTGAGATTACTTTATTTTTTCCTACTGAAAAAGGCAAGCGGAGAGAAATAGATTAGTTGCAGAAAATGTTTAGTTTGTTATTATGAAACATGCTCTTCATATACACAGACACACAAATTCATATGTGACACATGTTTAGAAAGTAGAAAATAAACTGAGACATTGTTCTTATTTGGCCTTCAAGAGATTTATAATAGTGAAAGTGTCTGATAGTCTTACAATTGAAAAATACATTTAAATTAATTGTGTTTTTGAGAATTTTGAACACAGTATTTGTACACTCCTGGAAATGGAAAAAAGAACACATTGACACCGGTGTGTCAGACCCACCATACTTGCTCCGGACACTGCGAGAGGGCTGTACAAGCAATGATCACACGCACGGCACAGCGGACACACCAGGAACCGCGGTGTTGGCCGTCGAATGGCGCTAGCTGCGCAGCATTTGTGCACCGCCGCCGTCAGTGTCAGCCAGTTTGCCGTGGCATACGGAGCTCCATCGCAGTCTTTAACACTAGTAGCATGCCGCGACAGCGTGGACGTGAACCGTATGTGCAGTTGACGGACTTTGAGCGAGGGCGTATAGTGGGCATGCGGGAGGCCGGGTGGACGTACCGCCGAATTGCTCAACACGTGGGGCGTGAGGTCTCCACAGTACATCGATGTTGTCGCCAGTGGTCGGCGGAAGGTGCACGTGCCCGTCGACCTGGGACCGGACCGCAGCGACGCACGGATGCACGCCAAGACCGTAGGATCCTACGCAGTGCCGTAGGGGACCGCACCGCCACTCCCCAGCAAATTAGGGACACTGTTGCTCCTGGGGTATCGGCGAGGACCATTCGCAACCGTCTCCATGAAGCTGGGCTACGGTCCCGCACACCGTTAGGCCGTCTTCCGCTCACGCCCCAACATCGTGCAGCCCGCCTCCAGTGGTGTCGCGACAGGCGTGAATGGAGGGACGAATGGAGACGTGTCGTCTTCAGCGATGAGAGTCGCTTCTGCCTTGGTGCCAATGATGGTCGTATGCGTGTCTGGCGCCGTGCAGGTGAGCGCCACAATCAGGACTGCATACGACCGAGGCACACAGGGCCAACACCCGGCATCATGGTGTGGGGAGCGATCTCCTACACTGGCCGTACACCACTGGTGATCGTCGAGGGGACACTGAATAGTGCACGGTACATCCAAACCGTCATCGAACCCATCGTTCTACCATTCCTAGACCGGCAAGGGAACTTGCTGTTCCAACAGGACAATGCACGTCCGCATGTATCCCGTGCCACCCAACGTGCTCTAGAAGGTGTAAGTCAACTTCCCTGGCCAGCAAGATCTCCGGATCTGTCCCCCATTGAGCATGTTTGGGACTGGATGAAGCGTCGTCTCACGCGATCTGCACGTCCAGCACGAACGCTGGTCCAACTGAGGCGCCAGGTGGAAATGGCATGGCAAGCCGTTCCACAGGACTACATCCAGCATCTCTACGATCGTCTCCATGGGAGAATAGCAGCCTGCATTGCTGCGAAAGGTGGATATACACTGTACTAGCGCCGACATTGTGCATGCTCTGTTGCCTGTGTCTATGTGCCTGTGGTTCTGTCAGTGTGATCATGTGATGTATCTGACCCCAGGAATGTGTCAATAAAGTTTCCCCTTCCTGGGACAATGAATTCACGGTGTTCTTAATTCAATTTCCAGGAGTGTATTTCTTTTTTGCAGCGTTAACATGCATGTCAACTACTGGCTTTAGCATTTTTAATGATTCAATAGCAAGTAGCGTAGAAATGGAGAATAAATTCAGGAGCATACACTGAAGCGCCAAAGTAATTAATATATGCATGAGGTTTCAAATACAGAGATATGTAAACAGGCACAATATGGCACTGTGGTCGGCAACGCCTATATAAGACAAGAGCCTGCTGCAGTTGTTAGGTCGGTTACTGCTGCTACAATGGCAGGTTATCAAGATTTAAGAGAGTCTGGTCGTGGTACTATTGTAGGCGCACGAGCGATGGGATGCAGCATCTCCGAATAGCGATGAAGTGAGGATTTTCCCGTGCACCGTGAATATCAGGAATCTGGTAAAACAACAAATCTCCGACATCGTTGCGGCCGGAAAAAGATCCTGCAAGAACTGGACCAACGACGACTGAAGAAAATCGTTCAACATGACGCAAATTGCTGCAGATATCAATGCTGGATCATCAAAAAGTGTCAGCGTGCGAACCATTCAACGAAACATCATCGATATGGGCTTTTGGAGCTGAAAGCCCACTCGCGTACCTTCGATGACTGAAGGACAAAAAGCTCTACACCTCGCCTGGGAACGTCAACACCGACAGTGGACTGTTGTTGACTGGCACCATGTTGCCTGGTCGGACGAGTTTCGTTAAAAATTGTATCGAGCAGATAGAAGTGTACGGGTATGGAGACAACCTCATGAATCCATGGACCCTGCATGTGAGCAGGGGACTGCTCAACCTGGTGGAGGCTCTGTAATGGTTTGGGGGCGTGCAGTTGGAGTGATATAGAGCCGCTGATACGTCTAGATACGACTCTGACAGGAGACACGTACGTATGCATCCTGTGTGACCACTTGCATCCACTCAAGTCCAGCGGATTTAGGCAATTCCAACAGGACAATGCGACACCCCATACATCCAGAATTCCTACAGGGTGGCTCCAGGAACACTCGTCTGAGTTTAAACTCTTCCGCTGGCCATAGAACTCCCCAGACATGAAGATGGAAATGGAAATGAGCGTTTGGCGCCATTGCCCGGGAGGCCCCTGACGGCAGGTCACGGCGCCTTGGTGCAGGTCTTATTGCATTCGACGCCATATTGGGCGACCTGCGCGCCGGGTGGGGATGAAATGACGATGAAGACAACACAACACCCAGTCCCTGAGCGGAGAAAATCCCCGACCCAGCCGGGAATCGAACTCGGGCCCGCAGGACGGCAATCCGTCACGCTGACCACTCATCTATCGGGGCGGACAAAACATGAGGATTATTGAGCATATCCGGGATGCCTCGCAACGTGTGCTCAGAAGAGATCTCCACACCTTCGATCTCCTACGAATTTATGGCCAGCCCTGCAGGATTCATGGTGTCAGTTTCCTCCAGCACTACTCCAGACAGTAGTAGAGTCCGTGGCTCGCCGTGTTGCGGCACTTCTGCGTGCTCGCGAGGGCCCTACTTGATATTAGGCTGGTGTACCAGTTTCTTTGACTCTTCAGTGTATATACCGATTTTTAACCTTTTCGATATCTTTTCAGGGCTTACACAGGTCCTACTCTACTAAGGTGACGAAACTGTGGCCCCCTACCTAAATTCTGTAAACCATACGCTAAATAATAAATAAACGAACACGTAGTGGTCGACTGTTGCAGAGAATCATATTCAACAATGTGCGCTAAATGGACTGCTCCGAAACACCTTTGTCTAGACACTGTGGTACTCTGTCGCGAGATCTGCCACGGCTCGCAGCCTAACCTGCCTTACCCAACGGGCAGACCTCCGACCTTCACGTTTTGTGATGACCCTTGGACGTCCAAGAATTTGTCGCCGACTCATGGTTCAACCTTCTTCGACCACTTTCCATACACGCTCGCTACAGTAGCACGCGAACAGCCGATCAACTTCGCCGTTTACGAGATATTCGTTCCCGAGCGTCGGAGTGTAACGGTCTGCCTTTCGTCACTGTTGCTTATGCCGATGTATTTTCCATCTGGGGATCGTATCGCCGCTAGAATAATTCCCTGTTCGCCTCTGCCCCGCTTATGAACTTCCCTTACAGCGTAACCTGCCCACAACGCCACCAGGCAGCACTCAGTCTGGCTCATAAGCGTGTGTTTTTGCGTCAATTAAATATGAAGGATTATCAGATGCCTCAAATGTACACACTATTGTGTTCAGAACTTTTCGTTTACCGAATCTCACATTGCATATTTCGGTTGTAAATAGTTCTGACATTTTCTGTCCCTATATACGATGTGAAGAAAAAATGCCGCACTTGGAGGTTAGCACGCGATTCCTCGTCGAGATTCAAGACAAAAGTTTATCTAGCAAAATCAGAGAGAGTGCATTTTGGAAACACGTGTATGAAAACGAGGAGCTGGCAACAGTGTCATCGGAATGTATCACGGCGCACTAACAGCCGTCGTAGCTCACTCAGCAGACTGTTATGATATCAGAACCTCCATTGACCATGGAAAGTCCGTTCCCTAGTTCTCGTTGTTCATAAGAGGACATCTTTTTGTCACAAGACAACAGCCTGTCACATGACAGTGGGATCCATTAAACTGCACGCATGTGTCTACTAACAGCAGAGTGCACAATCATAATTCGCCTTGTCAAGTTAATGTGAGATGGCTTCCCCATGGTGTTTGCAAACGATGAATACGTCGATATGCATTTGGTTCCGATAACCAACCTGCTGCTGGTCGTGCATATCCTGCACGTTACCATCAAAGGTGCTATCACGATAACAATATTTTTCATCGCCCGCAGCGACGCCGTCGGGAATCAGGTAATCTTCGTCCACCCGTAATGGTCCGAGCTTGTTCAACGACTAGACGTATTCCACAAAAAGAGGACGCTATTATTGAAACGGTCTGTCAGTCGCCTCGGCCAGGTACCCATGATATTGCAGTGCAGTTCCAGTTTTCTCGAAGAATGGCTCTTGAAGTGTTGCACGACGAAGAACTGCTTCCATATCATTACACGTTAACTCAAAAGAGCGGCCGGAACACCGCATTCGACAAATGCCCATTCGTGAAGTGGAAAACGAACATTTCTGATATGGACTGACGTATATAGCTTCACTCGTGAAGTTATGTTCAACCTAACATCAGCCATTTTTAGCCGAAACAGAACCAACATGGTATCCGTAAATGTGGCTTTCAGACACGCTTTGGCGTAACCTGTGGGCTGGAGTCGTGGGGGGTGGGCAGAATGCTTTTGGGGCCTTACTATTGCCGGAAAAATTTAATGTGCTCCTGTATCGTACGTTTCTTTGCAGTACTCTGCTGACGCGTTAGAAAACGTCCCACTTGGTGTTCGATGGCATCTACGGTTTTAGCCGATGGTGCGCCGTTTCTCATCTTAGTTTGGAACGAATCTGCGTAACTATTTAAATGAAGCGTTTCCAGGGAGGTGCATTGATCCTGGAGGTACAATATCCTGCCTCCACTTTCCACCGACCTTACTCCAATAGATTTTTATTTGTGGGGACGTTTAAAGCAACAAATTTATAGTACTCTTCTCATGGATGTACATGACCTAAAAGTTCACGTACATGCCGCTTCGGCACTGATGGATGCAGGCGTGTTGCGTAGGGTCCAGCAAAGTATGATCCAACGAGTGGCGAAGTATTTGCAAATGCAAGGCGGTCGCTTTGAACATCTTTACTAAAGTGAACGTTGCTCGTACGTGTATGTACTGGCTCTGTGAATATAAGTAGAGAATTGAATTATTATGCATAGCATAATGTGCTGTGTAGTGTAACCCCCATATTCTTTTTGTACCTCATTGATACAGACAATGCTACTGTATACACGATTGCACTGAATAGCAAAAGAAACTGGTACACCTACCTAATATCGTGTAGGATCCCCGCGAGCATGCAGAAGTGCCGTAACACGATGTGACATGGACTCGACTAATGTCTGAAGTAGTGCTGGAGGCAACTGACACCATAAATCCTGCAGGGCTATCCATAAATCCGTAAGAGAACGACGGGATGGAGATCTCCTCTGAACAACACGTTGGAAGGCATCGCAGATATGCTCAGTAATGTTCATGTCTGAGTACTTCGGTGGCCAGCGGAAGTGTTTAAATTCAGAAGACTGTTCCTGGAGACACTCTGTAGTGGTTCTGGACGTGTGGAGTGTCGCATCGTCCTGCTGGAATTGTCCAAGACCGTCGGAATGTACAATGGACATGCATGGATGCAGGTGATCAGACAGGATTCTTACGTACGTGTCACCTGTTAGTGTTGTATCTAGATGTATCAGGGGTCCCACATCACTCCAACTGCACATGCCTCACACCATTACAGAGCCTCCAAGCTTGAACACTCCTCTGCTGACATACAGGGTTTATGGATTCATGAGGTTATCTCGATACCCGTTCATGTCCATCCGCTCGATAAATCTGAAAAGAGACTCGTCCTACCAGGCAACATGTTTCCGTCATCTGCAGTCCCATGTCGGTGTTGACGGGCCCAGGCGAGGCGTAAAGCTTTGTGTCGTGCAGTCATCTAACGTACATGAGTGGGCCTTCGGTTCCGAAATCCCATATCGAAGACGTGCGAATGGTTCGCACGCTGACACTTGTTGATGGGCCGGCCGGAGTGGCCGAGCGGTTCTAGGCGCTACAGTTGGAACCGTGCGACCGCTACGGTCGCAGGTTCGAATCCTGCCTCGAGCTTGGATGTGTGTGATGTCCATAGGTTAGTTAGGTTTAAGTAGTTCTAAGTTCTAGGGGACTGATGACCTCAGGTGTTAAATCCAATAGTGCTCAGAGCCATTTGAACCATTCTAAAACTCACTTCAATCTTGATAACCTCCATTGTAGCAGCAGTAACCGATCTAACAACTGCGCCGGACACTTGTTGTCTTATACAGGGTATTACAAAAAGGTACGGCCAAACTTTCAGGAAAAATTCCTCACACACAAATAAAGAAAAGATGTTTTGTGGACATGTGTCCGGAAACGCTTATTTTCCATGTTAGAGCTCATTTTAGTTTCGTCAGTATGTACTGTACTTCTTCGATTCCCTGCCAGTTGGCCCAATTGAAGGAAGGTAATGTTGACTTCGGTGCTTGTGTTGACATGCGACTCATTGCTCTACAGTACTAGCATCAAGCACATCAGTATGTAGCATCAACAGGTTAGTGTTCATGACGAACGTGGTTTTGCACTCAGTGCAATGTTTACAAATGCGGAGTTGGCAGATGCCCATTTGATGTATGGATTAGCACGGGGCAATAGCCGTGGCGCAGTACGTTTGTATCGAGACAGATTTCCAGAACGAAGGTACCCGATAGGAAGACGTTCGAAGCAATTGATCGGCGTCTTAGGGAGCACGGAACATTCCAGCCTATGACTCGCGACTGGGGAAGACCTAGAACGACGAGGACACCTGCAATGGACGAGGCAATTCTTCGTGCAGTTGGCGATAACCCGAATGTCAGCGTCAGAGAAGTTGCTGCTGTACAAGGTAACGTTGACCACGTCACTGTATGGAGAGTGCTACGGGAGAACCAGTTGTTTCCGTACCATGTACAGAAGTGTGCAGGCACTATCAGCAGCTGATTGGCCTCCATGGGTACACTTCTGTGAATGGTTCATCCAACAATATGTCAATCCTCATTTCAGTGCAAATGTTCTCTTTACGGATGAGGCTTCATTCCAACGTGATCAAATTATAAATTTTTACAAGCAACATGTGTGGGCTGACGAGAATCCGCACGATTGTGCAATCACGTCATCAACACAGATTTTCTGTGAACGTTTGGGCATGCATTGTTGGTGATGTCTTGATTGGGCCCCATGTTCTTCCACCTACGCTCAATGGAGCGCTTTATCATGATTTCATACGGGATACTCTACCTGTGCTGCTAGAACATGTGCCTTTACAAGTACGACACAACATGTGGTTCATGCGCGATGGAACTCCTGCACATTTCAGTCGAAGTGTAACAAAGTGTTTGATGTCACGCTGGTACGTTCTGTTGCTGTGTGTTTCCATTCCATGATTAATGTGATTTGAAGAGAAGTAATAAAATGAGCTCTAACATGGAAAGTAAGCTTTTCCGGACACATGTCCATATAACGAATTTTCTTTCCTTGTGTGTGAGGAATGTTTCCTGAAAGTTTTGCCATACCTTTTTGTAACACCCTGTATGGGGGTTGCCGACAGCAGCGGCGTATTCTGCCTGTTTATATATCTCTGTATTTGAATACGCATGCATAAATAAGTTTTCTTTTTATTTGTGGTAAGCTCCTATGGGACCAAATTGCTGAGGTCCTCAGTCCCTAGGCTTACGTACTTCTTAATGTAACTTAAACTAAGTTACGCTAAGGACAACACAAATACCCATGCCCGAGGGAGGACTCGAACCTCCGACAGCGGAAGCCGCGCGACCCGTGACAAGGCGCCCAAGACCGCGCAGCTATCTCGCGCGACTATACTAATTTCTTTGGCGCTTCAGTGTATTTTCTTTTGACTTTATTTGTGTCATGGACGAAACAAAGTGGCCATTTATGTCTGTAAAAAGTCCATGTTATGCCTCAATGTTTAAATAAAGGGAACAGTAACAGAAAGGAATAGACAGGAAACGACATTGTGGGAGTATTAACTGAATAGAATTTGATGCTGTCACTAAACAAAAATGTTTAGCACGTATATAACTCCTACATCGGTGAATATGCATATCCATTCCTCACGGCATTGCCTCGTCTCACTGACAAGGGGAGGCCGCCAATTGTGAAATTCAGATTCGATTCATACTGCTCATAACAAAAGCTCATGGCTAGAGGTGTAATGTGGCAAAGCACCAAGATGCACTTCTCAGCCGTTGTCGAGAAAATCGACAGTTAAAAGAAACCGTTTCGGTGAAATACTCCCTACGATTAATAGTTTTCTACAGTGCCGTGGCGCAGCGGTAAGCGCTCGGGTTCGTAATCCGAAAGTCGCCGGATCGAATCTCGCGCCATGCAATTTTTTTAATTATTATTTTTTCGTAATTCATATATATATAAACTATTACTGAATTGCTTATGCATGTAGGTGAAGGCGGATCGCTCTCCAATTGTACCGCCTCAATTTTTCCGTTTGTTTAACATGGTGTATCAAAGCTCTCACGTCCGCACTGATTTTCGACGATGTTATAAGTTGCGCTAGGGACCGCATCTACCTTCTTTCGAAGTTAGTAGGCAACTACGCGGTTATGCGGCGGCTCGTTTCGGCCCATTCAACATCTGTCCTTCAAGTGTAAGGAGCGAGTAACGGAGTTTATATTTCATACCTGCCACAGCAAATTTGTGTTCGTGGGGTCTCTATTCTAATTCGAATGTTTGACTTACGCTATACGTATTCGTTTCGGAGTATCGTTTCTATGTCTTCCGTTAACTATACGTGGTTAATATTATGAAGACAATTAATAACATTTGTGAAATACAACTTTGTTTGCGGAAAACATAATGATGTTCGAAGACGCCAGTTTTTCCACGACAAACGACTTTCAACAACTTATTATATTCATAATTGTTGCAACTGATTGCCGGGAATTATATATATATAATCAGTGCGGACGTGAGAGCTTTGGTACTCTCTGTTAAACGAACGGAAAAATGGAGGCGGTACAATTGGAGAGCGATCCGCCTTCACCAAGATGCATAAGCAATTCATTAACAGTTTATATATATATATATATATATATATATATATATATATATATATATATATATATATGAATTACAAAAAACTAATAATAAAAAAACTGCATGGCGCGAGATTCGATCCGGCGACTTTCAGATTATGAACCCGAGCGCTTACCGCTGCGCCACGACCCTGTAGAAAATTGTTACCCGTAGAGAGTATTTCACCGCAACGGTTTCTTTTAACTGTCGATTTTCTCGACAACGGCTGAGAAGTGCATCTTGGTGCTTTGCCACATTACACCTCTGGCCA
The DNA here is from genome assembly GCF_021461395.2 of Schistocerca americana. Lineage (NCBI taxonomy): Eukaryota > Metazoa > Arthropoda > Insecta > Orthoptera > Acrididae > Schistocerca > Schistocerca americana. The sequence continues at coordinate 161,237,092 of NC_060121.1, read as the reverse complement.
TGAGCTTTTATTATGCGCAGTATGAATCGAATCTGAATTTCACAATTGTGAGTTAATGGGACGGCTGAGTGGTCAGCGTGACAGGATGTCAATCCCAAGGGCCCGAGTTCGATTCCCGGCTGTGTCGCAGATTTTCTCCGCTCAGGGACTCGGTGTTGTGTTGTCCTAATCAGCATCATTTCATCCCCATCGACGCTCAAGTCGCCGAAGTGGCGTCAAATCGACAGACTTGCACCCGGCGAACGGTGTATCTGACGGGGGACCCTCGTCACACGACATTTACATTTAATGGGACGGCTCCAGCACATGTCAGAGTTCATGATGCTACCTGTTCTTGGCCAGGCATCACGCAATTATGGCGTTGCCAGAGCCTCGTTTCTTAAATCGCATTTCTATTAATCCTATTGGTGAGCCTAGGTTTTGCTTTATATATTCTTTTCCTGAGTGGTGATGAGGAATCGCACGCCGATCGCCGAGTCCAGCATTTTTTTCTCCACCCTGTAATCTCTCGTTCCTTATAAAGTGTGTTTTTGCAGTTCCAGATTTGCTACCGGTTAACTTGGGGGTTTCACGTTCGCTACTATAGAGAAAGGAACCAGATGTGTACTTTCCCACCATCAGTAATATTATCGACTATATTTTACCAGGACTTGCACTTGCATACTAGTAGTTATGACCTATGATGGCCACTAAGTAAGCTATTGAACGTGCAATAACATCAGCTGCCGCCTCATGTTTACCTGTTTGGGTAAGTGTAGTTTTGACGTGTGTCCCACTCTGTCCCCTCCCAAGCTGTTCCAATACACGATGAGTCGGCATGTCCGGCAGTCAGGAGCGCGCATCGGCTGCTGAAGTAGCTATAGGGCCTACATTATACAACGCGAACATTATGCAACAAATACTGTGGAAATACGGAATAAACACATTGGAAGATTGCACAAGCATTGTAGTCATCACTTTGAATTGCATCATCTAATAAGTATCAACCAATAAAAAAATTTTAACTAATGTGATAAAAAGAATAAAAGTCAAATAGGATATAGTATTTTCAAGGAGTAAATATTTTTCCCTAATTCGCGTAATATTCTCAAATCAGTAAGTATATTCTACTACACACTTATTAAAGTAAGCCCACGCTTTTCCTCAGTGTTCATGCTATTTCTAAACGAAATTTCTTTTGTGCGGGCTGTACTGTGGGAGTCAGAACCGACACAAAGGCGCAAGGAGAGCAGTCGTGGTGGCCGGTGACAGGAATCGAAAATTATTCGTAGAAAACACTTGAAGATTAATTGATCACTTTATTTTGTTCAGTGAGTTACTCGGAAATCGTAACAGAAACAGTTACTTTCGCATTTATAATAGTAGTATGGATAAAATTTTCAGCTATTATATCTTTTTTTCGTCATTCGATTGTGATGAAATAAGCAATATACAGTTTCCAAGCTATACTCAAGTTACCTGCGACAACCCAATGAAAAGTCGTCGGATAGTTTTGCAGAAACACGTTCAAACAGACAGACTACCCGTGTAACATTATCAAATGCATTTGAAAATTTAAAATATTTCTCTTTAGGACACGTAATACTGTTCTTCTACGTTGTACATCCATTTCCATACAGTTTTTTTCTAATATGTACACTACAACGAAGAGAGGAAACCTTAAGTCTCCTTTTAAGCTAAGATGGTGCAAAAACGCTCGCTTTTGCGAAGAGTGCTACAACCACTCGTAAACATGCAATAAGGAGACTTACTTGGTATTGAACTGCAGCTCGAGGTATTTGAAGTGCTACACCACACACACACACACACACACACACACACACACACACACACACACACACACACATATATATATATATATATAACATATATATATATATATATATAACATGCACGCGCAAAACCATACAATACAGAGAGACGTACTCCCGCCGTAATTGTGACCATCTTGCTAAAGGTCAGACTATTTCTTTCGGTAACTGCGGACGTCTGTATGTAGATTCCGGGAAATCTCGTGGTCCGGTGGGCGGCTTTGACGTAGGCACGATGACGAAAGAGAGCGCCCTGTTTCCTCTTTTATGCGGAAGAACGTGTGACAAAAATAGCTGGAATTTCCCCTACAAGTGACGTCATTCAGTCCAGAGAGATAAACCACCGCTTAATCATTTCCACATTAAAGTTTTCAGGATTCATTCGTCTCTGTTATCAATTTATTCGTTGGATACTGTCCTGCAGCTATCGCAGGATAGGTTCTACGCCGACCGGAACATAAGAGAGGCTTGCCACCTTAATACTGTGACCAAACGTCTCATATTTTATCGGATCACCGCTTATTTAGCTTAAGTGTCCAGCTGCCCCGATAAAATATACACGGAACGCATATTGTACCATTTTTCTTTATCCATACCGTGTATTTCGAAATAGCGTTTTTAAGTAACGTATAGCGTAACCATATGGAGAACAAATTTCGTCATACCCAAGAATAAAGGAAATACACTCTTTGAATGAACCAACTCCACGAGGCACGAATTTTGAACTATTTTGGTTGGTACCATGTAGCGTTTCCACATGACAAGCACTTTTGTCACTTTCGCTTCACATCTACATCTAAATCTAAATTCTGCAAACCACCGAGAGGTGCATGGCAGAGGGAACGTACCGTTGTGCCAGTTGTTAGGGTTTCTTCCCGTTCCATGCACGTGTGAAGTGCAAGAAGAATGATTGCCTAATGCCTCTGTGATTGCACTAATTATTCTAATCTTATTCTCACAATCCCAATGTGATCAATACGTAGGGGAATGTAGTATGTACATAGAGTGAGCATTTAAACCCGGTTCTTGAAACTTTGTTAACAGACATTCTCGGGATAGTTTACGTCTATCTTCAAGAGTTTTCCAGTTCAGTTCCTTCAGTATCTCTGTAACGCTCTCCCACGGATTAAGCAAACGTGGCACCATTCGTGCTGCCCTTCTCTGTATACGTTCACAATCCTGTTAGTCCTATCTGGAACGGGTCCCACACACTTGAACAATATTCTGGGATAGGTCGCATGAGTGATTTGTAAGCAATCTCATTTGTAGACTGCCTGCACTTCCCCAGTATTCTACCAATAAACCGAAGTCAATCACCTGCTTTATGCACAACTGAGCCTATGTGGTCACTTCAGTTCATAACCCTCCAGGGTGTTACACCCTGGTATCTGCATGAGTTGGCCTGCGCGAACGGTGACTCGCTGGCATTGTCATGAAGTACCACTTCTTTTCTTTCAGTGAAGTGAACGGTTTTACATTTCCGAA